>NW_015167102.1:235490-237255 GCF_001447785.1 Gekko japonicus | reverse complement strand
AATACAAAGTTAAAATACAATGGCATGAATACCTACAAGTGAGCCATCTAATTGAATCAACAGGCTTTAAGCAGGCAATGTCATCTCCTCTTACAGGTTTAGAGAAACTTTTACATGAAGGTTGCAATAAAAAAGGCCTAATCTCCAAGGTATATGGCCTATTTCTGGGAAATAGCAATGCTAAACTGATGAAATATCAAACGGCGTGGCACTCTGACCTCCAATGTGTTCTTAGTGAAGATCAATGGGAAACCATTTGGAAATCACAAGCTAGTATTTCCAAGGCAGTAGAAATACAGGAAGCATCAACGAAGGTAATGTTTAGATGGTACTTGACACCAGAAAAACTCTCACATATAAGTACAAAGGTATCTCCTCTTTGCTGGAAACTTTGCGGAGTTATGGCCAACTATTTCCATAACTGGTGGTCATGTGAACATATTTCAGAGTTCTGGGAAAAAAATTATACTTCAGATTCAGACACTTACCGGTTATTTGATCCCACTAGATCCAAAATTGTTGCTTTTAAATCTCTGGCCAGATGATAATATACCTAATACTAGAAAACAATTGATCAACATATTAATAACAGCTGCCAAGGTTACTATAGCCAAATGCTGGAAAGACAATCATTCTCCTAGCATAGAATTTTGGTTTCACAAGATATGGGACTTTTTCATGCTTAAAACGATATCTATATATAACTCAAATGACCAGAATGAATGCAAAATATATAATCCCTTAGGAAAATGGTTCCCCATGATAGAAAAAAATAACCTTTGAGAACTTTAATTGGGAAAGCATCAATAAAGCTAGATATAAAATAATGATTTAGTTGACAAGTTATAAATGTATCACTCTGTATTCTGTATTCCGAAAGAATGTAAGTTGTTATACGATAGAAATGTCATAGTATTCTTTTTTTCTCTAAGTGAAGCAACCTATATTTGTGTATTATAATGTTGAATTCTGTATTCCTTTTGAAAAAGAATAAAACTTGTTTTTTGGGAAAAAAATCTGGGAGAACCGGGTTTGATTCCCCACTCCTCCACATGCACCTGCTGGAAGACCTTGGGCAAACCATAGTTCTGGCACAGCTGTTCTTGAAAAAGAGCAGTTTCTCTCAGCCCTACCTACCTCACAGGGTGTCTGTTGTGGGGAGGGGAAGGGAAAGGAGTTTGTAAGCTGCTCTGAGACTCCTTTGGGTAGTGAAGGGCAGGGTATAAATCCAATCTCCTCCTCCTCCTCCTCTTCGCTGCCTAAGAAGTCAGGGAGCCAAGCCCTGGGAGGCCCCACTGTAGCTATGAGCCTGCCTCTAAAGAACATTGAAGTTGCTGGGCATGTTCTTATGGGAACAGAGTGCTCTTTATATCCCATCAGTGGGATTAATCAGATTTAATGTGCTAATAGGTTTCAACTGTAGTACGGAATAAATTGCTTCAGATTATTTTTGTTATGGGCAGCATGGTAGGAACCCTGGGTGACAGCCTGAGCTGTCTACTTCTAGTTATACTACTTCTAGTTACACCACTGGCCTTACATTCTTCACCCCTCCCTTCAGCCAGTTTGGTGTAGTGGTTAAGTGTGCGGACTCTAATCTGGGAGAACCGGGTTTGATTCCCCACTCCTCCACTTGCACCTGCTGATGTGACCTTGGGTCAGTCACAAGCTCTGGCACAGCTGTCCTTGAAAAAGAGCAGTTTGTGTCAGAGTTCTCTCAGCCCCACCCACCTCACAGGGTGTCTGTTGTGGGGAGGGGAAGGGA
>NW_015167102.1:230965-235365 GCF_001447785.1 Gekko japonicus | reverse complement strand
TTCTTCTTCTTCTTCTTCTTCTTCTTCTTCTTCTTCTTCTTCTTCTTCTTCTTCTTCTTCTTCTTCTTCTTCTTCTTCTTCTTCTTCTTCTTCTATAACACCATTCCCTACCTCTAACCTCATTGCCTGCTATGTCCCCTTTTATGATATTCCCCATCTCCCTGATCCCATCTGAAGAGCCTTCACACCAACTAAGGAGCAATTTAGATGGTCAACATGGGAGATAGGGTTGCCAGATCCAGGTTGAGAACTCCTGGAGATTTGGGGATACAGACTGGAGAAAACAGGGGTGCCACTTGAATACTATGCCATAGATCCCACCCTGCAAAGCATCCATTTTCTCCGGGAAACTGATTTGTGTAGTCTGGACATGAGCTGTAATTCTGGGGGATCCTCAGGTCCCACCTGGAGGCTGGCATCCCTATCAATAACTAGCATGTGAACTGCATCCTTGAGACCCAATTTTGTGTTTTGTAGAGCTATCTGAAGATTATGAATTTTTTTCCCTCAACAATCTAGACTATTGATCCATTCTCACGTACCTCTTTTGGACAGTAGTTTTGCTTTACTGTCAGGAAGATAGAGATTGCAGAGATTCAAGAGACCTTACTGGGATGTCTTTTCTCCTCTTGCCTTAGATAGTTTTGTGAACACTCTGTACCAGTAATCTTCCTGACAGTCTTTACTGTTTTCCTTCCTGGACTTGATCTGATATTTAAAAAGCTGGCTCTAATCAAAGTTTCCACTTCAAGTTTAAAATAGATAGCTTTATAAACTCCAGGAAGATGAAGTGCCAAGAGTCACTTGCCGTCTTTCCTGAGCTAAATGTACTTGAGCATCATTTAACCTTGTGCATGTTATCTGCGCATGAATCTGTTTGGAGTTTTTGGTTCTATGGGCTATTTCTACTCACAGGGAGCCAAACAGAACATGTGCACCACTTTTTCACAATGTTGCCTCCACTTTGTATCATGCATGCATAATGCATAATGAGCTGATTACAAGTAGCCCATAGATTTGCTGACTGTTTTTAATTGAACCTTCAAGTAATCATAGAGAAGGAGACAAACCTGCCATTTCAAACACAGAGTTCATTTTAGATGCAGCCAATGCACTGTGTTCTAGTCTCTGTGCTTTGTTACAGAACCAACAGGGCTCAGATCTGGAGCATGTATGAGGCTAAGAACCCTTCTGTCATCAGTGAATAAGGGCTGATGTACATATACAAGACAATGAGGAGATAAAATAATGAAGTACAATGTACTGCACTATGTCAGACTACAGGCAGAGAATCACATTCAGAATGTGTCCTTACGTTAAAAACAGAGAGCAGAACCATAATACCATTTACACATGATCCCTTCCTGTGTTCAGCAAATGCACAAGACAGAAGTACATGAAAGCCATGCTGAAAGACCTCAGGGTCCCTCATCAAGGAACTGATCCGATTGTTAATGAAGCTTTTTCATCTGTCATCATTTGGACACCAAGACAAGTAAACAAGAATGCACCTATGCACATATTCCTAGGATCTTCCCATCTACCAGCCTTGTTTTATCACTTCAGTTATTGTGCTTAGGCCATACTACCCAGATTCTAAACCTCTGGACCACTGGGAGGATGACCATTGTCACCATCTTGCAAAAAAAAAGGAACGGCTATTATGTTTTGCAGTTGTAGAAAATTTTTAAAGATTCAATGAAAGGAGAACATTCACGTTGGTAAACTCTGAGAAAACAATCTGGCTGCGGTCAGTCTGTAGTTCACTGAATATAAAAGATAAGCTCTATTGAACCTGTCTCTGACCACAAGAAAGCTCCATGAAAATGAAACATGTGAACCCAAAATATGGAACATATTTTCTCTAAAGATATTCTCTACTGTAGGTGATCTGGGTCTTTTGTCTGGAGATAGCTCTGGACTGGGGCCTGCCCCTGCCCCACCAAAGCCTTACTGGGGTTTGTCTTTCCCAGTCCCCTTGGTGGGGCACAGGACAAAGCAGCTGACAGCAGCCTCACCCAACTAGGCCAGCAGCAAGGCTTGGACTGGTGGGGGTTGCCCAACTTTGGCAGGGGCGGGGATGATGCCTCAGGGACAGGCTCCAGTGGGGGGCAGTCCAGTCAGCAGGCTGAGCTTGCTGGAGGCAACAGAAAGGTGGGCTCACTGCAAGGTAGGAAGGGTCCTAAGACCCAGTAGCCCTCCTCACTGTCTATGCTGTCTGGTTGCAATGAGTCAGAAAAGGGTGGGTTGAGAGCCAGCTATAGGCAAAGGGAAGAGGTAATGAAGGTCACTGGATTCTTAGGCCAGGGACTGGCCAAGGCACCAGCTGGAGCGGAACTTGGCCCAGGACTGGGGGCCAGTGGTGGAGGGGTGGAAGAGATTAAAGGAAGACTCCTGATGATGGCTGGGGAGGAGAAGCAGGCTCAGCTTAAGGCTGTGAGAACTGCTGCACAGGGAAGAGAGAAACAAGGTGAAGCAACTCCCTCTGCTTCCAATTCTGAGGCCCAGGGAGGCCACAGGGCTTGTGGCAAGGCGGCAGAAAGACAGTAAAGTGAAACTGGGCAGGAGGAGTGCCACACTTTTGTAGGTTTTTTGTAGGTTTACCATCTAAGAAAGATTGACTTATTTTACATACTTTCAAAAAAGAAAATTGCATTCACATCTGGCTAGTGGAGCTTTCATGTGGAATTGGAAGCATGCTTCTCAACATGTGGCCTGGATGAACATCCTGCTTTCTCTTTGATTTATGATTCTGTTTAGGAAACCTCTGAGCTTTATAATCACAAACCCAGAAATAAAAACACAGGAAAACAAGCAAATGGGGGGGGGGGGAGTATCGCAAGGCAAAATTCCTTGAGCTGTTGTGCTCAAGGGCTAAGCATGATGTTACACGCAAGTACCAGTAACAAACCTACAATGACTCATTTTTTCAACAGAATAAAACAGTGCTATGGGGCAGAGAAGTGGGAGAGTGCTGAAAATTTTCCTGCCTGTTGGTCTTCTGTCCCAGATTGTACTCCCCATGTGTGGTTGGGGATGCATGCTTGGGGATGCATGTGAGGGAGGATTCTGGTTTTTTTGGAATCCGGTGGGAGAAAAGGGAATTGACAAATGATGGACAAGAAAAGGGCTGAACATCTCATCGCCTATGTTATGTAGTGGGTTGCCGCATGGATGGACGACAGACAACGACGTGGTGCATAGCACGCTTTATTTGGCACACAACAAGACATGCGGACAAACGGTCGGCAGGCCAACTATATACACCTCTGGGGACACCCCCTGGTCACCATTGGTGGGTTTGAATCTCCCGCCATGGTTCCCATTGGTTCCCCTGTGGAGGGACTAGAATCCTAGTCCCCATTGTCTTCCAGGACTGAAGCTCAGGTATGTGCGCTAACCTCCGGTGGCAGTCAGCGGACAAAACAACCCCTCCCCCCATAGTCCGGAACCCCCCCTAGGTGACATAGTCTTTCAAGTACCCTGGGGGCTGTCGCACCCGTGCTGATCGTCTGGGGCCCTGTGCTGGATCCGCCTGGGTTCCGACCTCCGGTGCGGAAGCCTGCGGTGGACCTGGGGCTTCAGCGGTCTCCTGTTCGGGTTCTGGGGACCCCACCTCCACTGTCGGGGGCTGGCTGCCCCGCAGTGGGCCCTCTGGTGCGGGCGCGGTTACGTCTGGGGCCTTGATGGGGTCCTCTTCTAACACTGCCCGCTGCCTCGGTAATTCCGTCGTCTCGTGATCGGGGAGCAATCGCCGCCTGAGCTGGTCGATGTGCCGCCGGAGGACCTGGCCACATTCTGTGGACACCTCATACATGATGGTGCCCGTTGGCCTGATGATGCGGCCCGCGAGCCACTTCGGTCCCCTGCCAAAGTTCTGGGCAAACACGGGCTCCTCGGGGAATTACCCGCGTGGTGCTTCCCTCTGCTCTGTGGGGTTCCTCTGGGCTGGGGCCCGATCGGGGTGTAAGCGGTCCAACAGGATCGTGGGTCTCCGGCCCATCCACAGCTCGGCGGGGCAGCGGTTGCTTACCGGGTTAGGCGTAGTCCGCTGCGCTAGGAGGAACTTGGCGATGCGGAATTCCCAGTCCCCCTCCGATAGGCGGCTGAGGGCCTCCTTCACCATCCGGACCATGCGCTCGGCTTGGCCGTTGGTTGCCGGGTGGAAGGGTGCCGTCCTGATGTGCTGGATCAGGTTGCCGCTGAGGAATTGCCGGAACTCCTCGGAGGTAAACGCCGTCCCGTTGTCCGAGACGATGGTATCAGGCAGGCCGTGGGTGGCGAAGATCTTCCGGAGGGCGGTGGCCGGGTGGAAGGGTGCCGTCCTGATGTGCTGGATCAGGTTGCCGCTGAGGAATTGCCGGAACTCCTCGGAGGTAAACGCCGTCCCGTTGTCCGAG
>NW_015167102.1:230846-230947 GCF_001447785.1 Gekko japonicus | reverse complement strand
CGGGTGGATTCCCACAAGGAGTGGGGCACCCCTGGCGGGCTGGGACGCACGGCTTGGCAGGTCTGGCACATCTTCACCCATGCCTCTACCTCTGCGTCTAT
>NW_015167102.1:229284-229436 GCF_001447785.1 Gekko japonicus | reverse complement strand
CGGACTGCCCCATTCGGTTTCTTTACCACTACAATGGGTGTCTCCCAAGCAGCGTGGGAGATGGGCTCCAGGATGCCCTGCGCCACAAGGCAGTCCAGTTCCGCATCTATCTGGGGCTTGACCGAGAAAGGAACCATCCTTGCGCGCATCCG
>NW_015167102.1:211350-228854 GCF_001447785.1 Gekko japonicus | reverse complement strand
CTCAGTACCTTTTCAGTAGCATGGGTGAGGAGGTAGATGTCCTCGGCGCCGGCGTCCTCTTCGAAGTGGGCCTCTGCTCTCTGGCGGTTTGGCTGGGGTCGTCCTGCTGGCTTGGCCCAGCAGACCTTAGCAATGTGGCCCGCGCAGCAGACCACGTTGCGGAACCTGCAGGTCCTCCGGTCATGCGAATCTCCGCAGCTGGCACAAGGCGCGCTGGGATGCTGGCGGTCGGTGCTAGAGGTCACCGCTGGAGTGCGCTGGGGTGCTTGGGAGCACTGCTGGGCCCCTCTGTAGGCCCGGTGGACGTTCTGTTTCTCTGGGCCATCGGGCTCGACCTGGAGAGCTGCGGCCGGGGCGTCGTGCGACCTTTCCCACGCGACTGCGGCGGCGAGAGCCTCTGCTGTGGTGACCTTCTCCTTCTCCATCAGCTTCCGTCGGAGCTTCTCCTCTCGCAGGCCCACGACGAAATGGTCACGGAGGGCCTCGTCCAGGTGTGCGCCGAAGTTGCAGTTGGATGCAAGCTGGCGCAACTCCGCGAGGAACTCCGCGGCGGTCTCTCTGCCCAGTTGTTTGCGGGTGTAGAAGGTTACCCTGCAAGTCAGCTCGGTGGGTTTGGGTGCGAAGTGGTTCTGCACCGCTTTGACGATCTGCTCGAAGGTGCAGTCGCCGAGGTCTGTGGGGGAAAGTAGCCGTCCAGCCAGGGACACCATGGCGGTGCCGCAGGAGGCCAGGAGGAATCCCCTCTTCTTGCCTTCGTCCGTGATATCAAAAAATTCCAGCGCAGATTGGGCTCCTCTGACCCAGGAGGCCCAGTCCTGCGGGTGGGCTATGTCGAAGGGTGGAAGCAGCCCCAGCCCAGGAGCGGTATCCATTGTGCACGTCGGTGGGGGTGCGGGAGGAGCGGTCTCGTTGTTCGATGGTTCGCTCATCGGATCGGCTGCTTCGCATCCTCCTGGTCCCTCGCGACGGCCCGGCTCAGATGCAGCTGAATCCCACCCTCGTCGCCACTGTTATGTAGTGGGTTGCTGCATGGATGGACGACAGACAACGACGTGGTGCATTGCACGCTTTATTTGGCACACAACAAGACATGCGGACAAACGGCTGGCAGGCCAACTATATACATCTCTGGGGACACCCTCTGGTCACCATTGGTGGGTTTGAATCTCCCGCCATGGTTCCCATTGGTTCCCCTGTGGAGGGACTAGAATCCTAGTCCCCATTGTCTTCCAGGACTGAAGCTCAGGTATGTGCGCTGACCTCCGGTGGCGGTCAGCGGACACAACAGCCCACCTCCCATGCATCCAATGAGCTTTGTGGCCTTTCAAGCTACTTTTTCTGAAGGAAGAAAAAGGGTCATTGGGAGTTTGTCACACACATTTGTGTGCCTCTTCTTGTTCAGTATTTGGAACAGTGATAGAGGGACAGGTTTTTCAATAAACAAGTCAAACAAGTGTTTATGAAACTTGTCTTTCAGTGAGTGCTGCCTAGATACAATCTGGATTTATCTTTACAAACTTGATATTTCACAGGGCCATTACACACAAGAGACTCACGAGTAATTACTGATTAGTTATGGGAATAATCTTTTTGGAAGATAATGGGCATGATTCAAACTGAATTGGCAATTTCTGCTGATTCCACCCTTTCCACTGCTGATCCTCCTTACGCTGTTCCTAAGGGTCCCCTATCCCTGAGGAGTAATGTTTCATCAAGATCAGTGAGTCACAGTGAGAGGGTGGTGGAGGAAAGTGCCATCAAGTCAGAGCTAACTTACGGCTACCCTGTAGGGTTTTAAGGCAAGAGATGTTCAGAGGTGGTTTGGCATTGCCTTCCTCTGCACAGCAACCCTGAACTTCTTTGAATGGTCTCCCATCCAAATACTAATCATGGCTGACCCTGCTTAGCTTCCAGGATCTGACAAGATCGGGCTAGTTTGGGACATTCAGGTCAGGGCCTTGAGAGGGCAGAAGCAGGAATTCCATTCCAAGTCCACTGATGATAAATTTATTCTGGATCCAACCCAATGCTTCTAAACCAAGAGTGATTCTCATTTATTCATTCATTTATTCAATTTATACTCCTCCCTCCCCACAAAGGCGGGCTCAGGTCGGCTTACACAACATTTCATAAAAATACAATTAGAACCTATATAAACATATAACATAAATAGGAATCAATTAAAACACCATTAAAACACTGGAACATTATCAAGTAAAGTAAGAGCAAAAATTATTTCTAATATGGCTTAGGTGACTGTACGATTCCCATAACTTTCATACCGGCTCAGTTCACTCACTTATTATGTGGCAGGCACAGGCTAGAGATAATGATGGTAAGACCAAGGCACAGGCTGGAGATGAAAGATGGTAAAGGTGTTAAAACCAGGACATAGGGACACTCCTCAGTGTATGATGCGGCTCCTTAGTCGAACGCCTGGTGGAAGAGCTCTGTTTTGCAGGCCCTGCAGAACTGTAAAAGGTCCCACAGGGCTCTGATCTTTTCGGGGAGCTCATTACATCAGGAAGGAGCCACCACCGAGAAGGCCCTGGCCCTGGTTGTTGCTAGCCTGGCATCCTTAGGGCCTGGAAGGGCCAACCGATTTTGCATCCCTGAATGCAGTGCTCTCCGGGGAACATGTGGGGAAAGGCAGTCCCTCAGGTATGCTCGACCCTGACCATATAGGACTTTAAAGGTTAAAACCAACACCTTGAAATTAATCTGGTTTGCTATCAGCAGCCAGTACAGTGCCTTCAGTACAGGCTGAACGTACTCGCACATAGGGATACCCATCAACAGCCTGGCTGCCACGTTCTGCACTAGTTGCAGCTTCCGAATTTGAGACAAGGGCAGCCCCATGTAGAAAGTGTTACAGTAGTCCAGTCTCAAGGTGACCATTGCATGGATCACTGTTTCCAAGTCATTGCATTCAAGGAAGGGAACCAACTGCCTAATCAACCAAAGATGATAAAAGGCTGACCTGGCAGTGGCTGCCACTTGGGCCTCCATAGTTAAGGAAGCATCTAAGAGCACTCCCAAACTCCTAACCTCCAGCTCTGGTACCAGCTGTGCCCCACTGAAGGTCAGGAATGGGATCTTTACCCTTGGGCCACCTAGACTCAGGCACAGAACCTCTGTCTTTGTCAGATTTAATTTCAATCAACTCAGTCAGCCACAGCTTACAACACCTGGTCCAGATCTTCCTATGTAGAGTCAGACTGGCCACCAAACAATAGATAGAGCTGGGTGTCATCCATGTACTGATGACACCCAAGCCCATACCTTCGAGCAATCTGGGCAAGGGGGTGCTGGTAGATGTTAAATAACATCAGGGAAAGTACTGCCCCTTGGGGCACTTCACAAATCAGGGAATGCCTTCAGGACAGCTGTTCCCCTAGTTGCCACCCTTTGTCCCTGACCCTGAGGAAAGAATGCATGTCATTGTAAGGCAAGCCCTTGAACTCCGGTGTTGGCAAGGCAGTGGATCAGTAGCTGATGGTTGACCGTGTCGAATGCTGCCAACAGGTCTAACAGCAACAGCAATGCCGATCCACCTCAATCCAGATGCCTCTGAAGGTCATCCGTGAGGGCGATCAGTGCTGCCTCCATCCCATGTCTGAATGGAAGCTGGACTGGAAGGGGTCTAGGATGGAAGTGTCATCCAAAAAGTTCTGTAACTGGACTGCGATAGCCCTTTCGATTAACTTGCCCAAATAGGGCAAGTTGGAAACCGGCCAGCAGTTAGCCAATTCATTCGGGCCCAATGATGGTTTTTTCAAGAGGGGATGAACCATGGCCTCCTTAAGTGCCCCAGGAACAAGCCCTCTCAGAAGGACTTGTTAATAATCTCCCTTAGGGTACCTTGAAACCCCTCGTGACCCACTGTAATGAGCCACAATGGGTATGGGTCAAGAAGGCACATGGTAGGGCATACAGTTAGGAGCAGTTTGTCAACTTCCTCTAGACTGAGTGGACTGAAATAATCCATAACCTGACAAGAAGACATGCATGAGGCCTTGATTTCGCTCACTGTTTCAACTGTGGCAGGAAGGTAATGGTGGAGCGACAAGACTTTATCTGCGAAATAGCTCGCAAAGGCCTCACAGCCAATGTCCAATTCCCTAACATTTGACTTGCCTTGTGGCAGAGTCGTCATAGTCCAAATTGTTCTAAATAATTCAGCTGGGCATGAGCACAGAGATGCGATCGAGGCTGCATAGTATTCTTTCTTCGCAGCTTTGACTTCCATCACATAGGATCTCATAAATGTCCTATAAGATGTTCTTGTAGCTTCATCACAGGCATGCCACCACTGTCTCTCTAGCCATCTTAGCTCTCGCTTCATTAGCCGCAAACTCCTGGGTGTACCACGGTGCCAACGTAGTGCGGGAGCACAGAGGGCATCAGGGAGCAATCTTGTCAATGGCTGCAGAGAGTCAGCCATGCCAATCTTTCACGAGCTCATCAAGTGAGCTGCCTGGGAAATTTATTTATTTAAATTTCTATCCCGCCCTCCCGGCCAAGGAAACCAATGTTGCCAATCTCCAGGTGAGGGTTGGAGATCACTCAGAATTACAACTGCTCTCCAGATGGCAGAGATCACTTCCCCTGGAGAAAATGGTGGATTCTGTGTCCTTATAACCTGCTGAGATGCCTCCCCCCCCATGATAGCCAATGTGTCATGGCTGTCAGGGCTTCAGAGCACGGTAGAGGCTACGGGGGGGAGAGAGATGGAAAGTTGAACAGTAAGGGAGAAATAAAGGTAGGTTAATGAGTGGCTGAGAAGTAGATAGGGTTGCTAACTCCAAGTGGGAAATTCCTGGAGATTTGAAGGATGGAACCTGGAGAGGGTGAGGTTTGAGGAGTGGTTGGACCTCAGACAGGTACAATGCCATAGACTCCACCCTTCAAACCAGCCATTTCCTCCTGGGTAACAATTGTTGCCAATCTGCAGGTGAGGGCTGAAGATCACTCAAAATTACAACTGCTCTTCAGGTAGCAGAGATTGAGTTAGTTTTCCCTATTGTGGAAGCAATATTATGACTATTCTTGTGTTTAACGGTAACAAATTGTTCAGAAGAAAGATCATTTTCACAGCAAAAGAGAATAAAAAAGGAGAAAATGGTGGATTCTGTGTCCTTATAACCTGCTGAGATGCCTCCCCCCCCATGATAGCCAATGTGTCATGGCTGTCAGGGCTTCAGAGCACGGTAGAGGCTACGGGGGGGAGAGAGATGGAAAGTTGAACAGTAAGGGAGAAATAAAGGTAGGTTAATGAGTGGCTGAGAAGTAGATAGGGTTGCTAACTCCAAGTGGGAAATTCCTGGAGATTTGAAGGATGGAACCTGGAGAGGGTGAGGTTTGAGGAGTGGTTGGACCTCAGACAGGTACAATGCCATAGACTCCACCCTTCAAACCAGCCATTTCCTCCTGGGTAACAATTGTTGCCAATCTGCAGGTGAGGGCTGAAGATCACTCAAAATTACAACTGCTCTTCAGGTAGCAGAGATTGAGTTAGTTTTCCCTATTGTGGAAGCAATATTATGACTATTCTTGTGTTTAACGGTAACAAATTGTTCAGAAGAAAGATCATTTTCACAGCAAAAGAGAATAAAAAATGAACTGAGAGCAACTATCAAGAAAAATTGTCTGCACTTAGCATCATGTGAATAGAAAGCAATAAGTTACATAGCATATCTTTTGATGACATCATTAATGATTTTGCTTTTGAGAAATCAAGAAAGAAAATGTTTTAAGTTATAACTTAGAGCCTTTTAGATTATTAGATAATATAATTGTTTCTATTAAATATTGTTCTATCATAACAATTTATCCACTCCATATTTTCAATATTAATTTATTATATATATGTACCTGTATTATTTGGAATTTTGGATATCCAATTTTATGTGATGTCTACTGTCAAATTTTCACCTGAATAAAAGGTTATTTTTTTTATACACTACCAATTATGTTGTTATATTAATTTAATTTGTACCTTTTATTTTTCTATTTTAATTTAAAACATTCTGTTCTATGAGCCTTATTTGTCATTTTAAAACCCTTTAATTATATAATTATTTCTGTGATTTTGTAAACACATCCTTTATTTTTTTAATAAAAATTAAAAGGCAATATATTTTAATTTTTTCTGAGACCAGCTGATGTAATTTAAAACAATAGGGGGTCTCTGGGTTTTGTATAGCTTAGGGGCTCAGCAAGTCTAAATCTGGCCCTGTTGGTACCACTCATACTCACTTGCAGTTTCCATTGACCATAATGGCTCATCTCTGCAAACAGCTGTTTCCTTTTCACTCAAGTATTTTTGGAAATATCTTTCTTTTTCCAACATGTAAAAGTTGAAAACTTAGTAAATAAAACATACATCCTACTGGGACATGAAATTCCATCACAGATGGACAGATTTGCTTAACCTATAAAACTGTTCTTGAAAAACTATGCTTTTGGCCAGTTTTAGATGGCAACAAAGTATGATTTTTCTTGGCCTTCCCCGGTTTGCTTGCTTAGGGGGTATAAGCTCTCCACTCAGCACGCATATGCAGTTCCCATTACCATTAAGAGGGATTTAAATTTACACACAGACATCTAAAAGAGACTTGACCACTTATTTTTAATGTCCTCATGCCAACTAAAGCAAAGACCTCTTGCTTTCTCTCAAATCTCTGCACTACTAATTGAGAACAATGCTTATGCAAGACTTCCTTGGGGAACTTGGGGCCTGTGGTTATATCGAGGCTGAAATTCAAATCAGAATTGCAGCTGCCTAGAAAGGAGTTTTGAATGTCTTCAGCTAAGCTACAGGGAACTGCTTAATGAAACTCCAAGTCCCTCAAAGCTCATACTACTGGTCTGATATTTAACAGGTAAACTGAGATTTTTTAAAACAACAACAACAACACTGTTCTTTGAAGTTAAAACTCTCTCTCTTGCAAAATAAAAAAGATTTTGATTCAAGAAGGGGCATAGTATTTCCCTAAGGACAAGAGGTTTTGGGGGGGTTTTTTAGGGACATGTAAGAAATTAGATTTTCCCCCTGTTTCTAGAGCCTAAGGTTCAAAACGATACATGACATTAATCAGATGTTGTTTTTCTCCTGATGTGTATGCCTAAAGCAGCCTCCCAGGCTGCAGCCTCTAAGGGAAGACCAACACAGGGGAGTAGGGGAATCTTATCCCTTTCCTGTCCATCTAACCCCATGACCTCTCCCAGCTGTTTTGGGCCTTGTGGGGACAAAGAAACAGGGAACAATTTCTTTCTCTCTGCAGGTTCAAAAGAGGGGAGGGGGGGACAATTTGGAATAACTGTCTGGAACCAGGGGTCTTGTTGTAGAAAAAGAGCTGCCGGAGCTCATTAGCATAACTCATTAGCATAACTTATTTGCATATGCCACGCCCCCTGACATCACCGGAAGTGACAGAAGGCCACACCCCCTGACATCACCGGAAGTGTGTCAGAAGGCCCGGCTACTTACCCTCCTGCTTCATCCTCATTCCCAAACGGAATGAGGATCGAAGCAGAGGGCGGGGTAAAGAAGGGGGCGGGGCTTCACCACGTGACCGCCCCGCCCCCTAGAGGTTCTCTTCCGGAGCTCCGTACCTGAGAGCTCCCCCCCGACTAGAGCCCTGTCTGGAACTATAGATGAACAGGCTGATTTCCTCTCCCAGCTCCTTCTTCCTGGTCCCTTTTCCATTGCATGTTACCGCCTGGGATGAGCTGTAGCAAAACTGCCTCGTGTTCTGAAGTATGTAGCCAAAAGAGATTAAACTTCCCCAGGGCAACAATAGCTTTTATTTCATGAGAGGGATAAAAAATTTTTACATCACTACATTACTATTAAAATATATTCTTCTAGAATTAGAAACATCCGAAGAAGCTTTTTACATATGCATTTCTTTACCATGGCTAGTCTTGTAATTTTGTGAAACATGTCAAAAAGGGTCTGTCAGTATGAAAGAGGAAATTGTGGTGTGTTTAATACATGCTTCAACAACACTCTTATCTAAATACTTACTTTTTTAAAGGTGTTTTGAGTTTGTGTTGAGTACATTTAAGCCTGAAGGTACCTGGTTTGCGTGGGTCATGCTCATAACTAAGCAATGGGTATGTCAGTCATGAAAAGCCAAAATTCTAAAAGAGGAGCAGGCAGGAGAGTGTTGACAAGATGTGGCACTGTTTTCTAGAATGACCTAAGGCCCACTTATCTGAAAGACCACCTCTTGTGATATGAACTTATGGCAGTGTCACTGAGCACACAATGTCTTTTAGTGATTTTGACCTTTACAATGGTATATTGTACTGCTGCCTGCTTGTGGGGTTTTTCTATGAGTGCTTCAATGTTGTGAAAAAGCTTTCCAGAAGAAATCAGATGATTGATATCTTGTTTGTAGTTTTGGCAGGATTATAAAACAGAACTCTTTAGAATAACCTTTGGCTCTTCGAGATGACTACTTTGTGAATGTGTTCAGTTTTAAAGATCTTTTTTTTCCTGCAAGTGGTTTTAATTTTGTCATATTTAGACTTACACACAGAGAGAGCTTTTACTGTTGTTACCTGTTTTGGGTCTCAGTTATTAAACAAATCAGTTGGCCGATTTAACAGGTGACACAGTCAAGCCCTCCTTCTTTCTTTCTTGCAGAGTCCTTCGTTTTGACTTCGGCTCTTGTCTGATTGAACAGGATGGGATTTGTGGGGATGGGAAAGAAGAAAAGAAAATGCTGCTAGTAGACCATGAACATAATATATAATATTGTTTTGAAAATGTGATCCATCCACTCTGGGTTGCAGAGTTCTTTCACTGAATTCCCTTCACTTTTGGTTGACACATGGACATATACTTTGAATAGAGCAACGGCCAAGGGCATTATGGTTGTATAGAGCTATCATCTTTGATAGGTATGGGCCCCTCTATGTGTGCAGTCCTGATTGATATCTATATATTATTTGGAGCTACACTATTTAGCTGATTCACACACAGCCTGTTCCAGACCAGGGATTTGAGATCTCCCCGCAATGGAGGTTGTTACACTCCCCTTGAAAAATCAGGTTCATAGCTTTGGGACTGCTGCTCAACACAACATTCACCTTAGAAAACCAAGTAACTCCTGTGGATAGGAGTGCTTTTGCCCAGTTTCAGCTGGTGTGCCAGCTGCATCTGTTTCTAGCTCATTCTAATCTAGCCACAGAGACCCATGCTTTAGTTACAACTAGACTGAGCTATTGCAATGCACTTTTCTTGGGGCTACTCTTGAAGAGTGTTTGGAAGCTGTAGCTAGTGCAGAATGCTGCAACTAGATTGATAGACAGTTATGAGGATCATGTGACCCCAATATTACAGCAATTACATTGACTTCCCATCTGCTCCCCAAACCAATTCAGGGTTGTTGTTTTTGACCTTCAAAGTCCTACATGACTTGAGACTGGGGTATCTGAAGGACTGCCTTCTCCCATATGATCATCACCAGGTACTAAGATCACAGGGAGAGGCCTCCTTGACTATTCTATTGACCAGAGAATCTTGTCTAGTGGGTACATTAAAAAGGGCCTTTTCAATGGCAGACCCAAGATTATGGAACAACCTCCCTGGGAAGGTGCAGTTGGCCCCCTCACTCTTGACCTTGGGGAGGCAGCTGAAGATAATTTTATTCAGGATGGCATTCAATAATTTCATTTCTGCCTGCTGATAGTTTTACATCATTGATTTTAAATCAGTGGTTTCATGTATTTTATTGTGGTTTATTGTCATTTATATTGTAAGCCATCTTGAGTTCCTGTAAGGTAAAAGGCAGCTAATAAATGTTTTAAATAAATAAATAATATAATATAATATAACATGGAAATCATTATGGCCATGTTGCTAGTCCTGTTGTACATTGCAGGTGGTAATTGTTTATTTTCTTACTTTTTGGTTTGTATTACAATCTTATATGAGAAAAATGCTGAAAAGTGTTGATCAGAACAGAAATATTGCATTCTGAAAAAAGTCTTGCTCTGTTTCAGGCCTGTATCTTTTGTGTGCCAAAAAGAAGTAGGGTTGATAGGTCCTACCTGTCTTCCAGCGGGGGTCTCCTGGGTCCATTCCGGAATCTTCTGTGGAAGTGATGTCATTGCATTGCCAATGTCGGGTGGTTACACTCTAGTTTTTGGGCAAAACTCTATAGTTTGAGCCCAATTTTACCAGAGTTTTGCTCAAAAACTAGAGTGTCACCCCCGATGTCAGCAACATGAGGATGCCACCTCCAGTTGACATCATTATGTCATGTTGGGGGCCATTTGCGGGCAGGCTTTCCCAACTGGCTGGTGGCAGAAAGGGCCCCACAAAAATGCTCTTACTGGAGGCCTGGAAACCTTAAAAAGAAGTAGAAAGTGAAACTAAAGAGAATCAAATCTCTTCAGAATACTTGGAAGTTAATTAAATCTTCAATAATTGTTCTGGGGAGGAGTCATGGATCTCTGGTAGAACTTCTAGAAAGACCCAACTTCAACCCCTGGCATCTCTCACAGAAGGATCTCAGTTAACAGTTATGGGGGGGAAATTCTGGACAGCTGCCGGAGGTTGACGGAAAAAAATAAAGAGCTTACCTAATGGTCCAACTTGGTAGGAGGCAGCTTCTTGAGAACAAAAGAAAAACCCTGCTGGATCAGAACAGTGGCCCATCTAGTCTCACACAGTGGCCAACCCGTTCCTCCTGGCAGTTGTATTGCGAGATTTACTGCCTCTGAATGTGGAGGTTCCCTTCAATCACCATGGCTAGTAGCCACTGATAGACCTAACCTCCATGAATCTGTCTAATTCCCTTTTTAAGCAGTCTATGCCTGTGGCTATCACTACATCCTCTGGCAGCAAATTCCACATTTTAATCACTCATTGTGGAAAGAAGTATTTCCTTTAGATAGAGACAGATTAGGAAAGGTACCATCAAAACAAAAAGGATGTTAAATGTGGATGTTGAATAAAATGAAAGAAGCCATGTAACAGCCAAGAATGCACCTTTTAAAAAGTGGGAGCTTTGCCCATGAGGAAAAGTAAAGACTCTGGCAAAACAAATGTAAGCTTAAGGTCTTTCACACCATCTTCCAAGTGGAGATGCTGAGGACTGAATGCAGAACCTTCTGCATACCAACCAGGTGTTCTACTACTGAAACACTCATTACAGAGTAAAAATGAAAAACAGAGGCCCCTGCCACACGGGGCGGAAAGGGATGGGCTGAAGCGCGGCTTCTGAAAGCTGCACCAAAAGAAACACGCCGCGGCGGGATCACATTGATCCCCTGAGGCATGGCGCATTCCCTCCCCGGCACGATCAGATGCTGGGGGAAGCGACGGAGGGGAACGGGAGACTGCCAAACTACGCATGTCTAAGCATGCGCAGTTCAGGCAGGAGCCGGAGATGCGCCGGCAGAAAGACGGGCCATCGATCCCACGGCCAGCATTGATGCGGCCGTCGTGGATCATTTTTGATGCGTTTTTTCGGGGGAAGGGCCGGATCGGGGATGGGTGCGCAACGCTGCCCAGATGTTGCAGTGGGATCACGCCCGATCCGGCCCACTCCTGGCCCAAAACCCCTCATGTGGACAGGGCCAGAGTTTAAGAATGAGACTTTAAAAAGCATCTGACAGTCAGCACACTGATATAATCTGATACAGTTGCCAGGTCCAGGCTGGGAAACTCCTGGGGAGGACAAGGACCTCAGTGGGGTACAACACCATACAGTCCACCCTCTGAAGAATCCATTTTCTCCAGGGAAACTGATCTCTGTAGTCTGGAAATGAGCTGTAATTCCAGGGGATCCCCAGGTCCCACCTGGAAGCTGGCATCCCTATCACACAACACTAGTGCCCAGAATAAGAACTAAATATTCTAAGTTCCACACACATCACAAAATGAATTCTATTAAAGAAGGCTGAAGAAGAAGAGCAAGAGTGTGGGCAGGCTAGACCTATTAAACCTACTGGCAGGCAGCGGTCCCGTTCTCAAGGGAGAAGTTTGGAGGTCTGCCTTGCTCATGCAACATCTGTTAATTTAGAATTAAATAATTTAACCCCTCCCCCAAGAGTAGTATTAGTTGACAGCTCTCCTCTCTTTATGGCTGTATCACCTTGGTATTAATGGCTGAGGTTCTTATATGTATTACTTTAGCATTTCCCTCATTCTATCTAAGGTACATCTGGGCTGAACATCTGGCAGGAATTACTCAAGTTAAGCAAGGTCTTTTCCTTATAGGATCTTGAACTAAATGGCTTGTGAGAGCATTTATTTGGGTCATTTCCTGGATCTGGTGGTCATAGTTTCTTGGACGTTGTTTCAGCTCTACCTCTGTATAAATCAGAAAGCCAGACATCTTGCTGTCAATTATTATAAATGTAGAGTATAAAACTGAGAGAGATTAGATTAAATTAAACATATCACAACTAATTATTAACTGGATTGGGTCCTATCCTGGAACCTGGGGATAATTTTAAAAACTAAATAGATCAATAAGATTGCATAGTAAACATGAAGGACAAAAGTCAACTTTTAAATGCAACTGTGATTTCTGGAAACTGCCTGCTGAAAAATTCTAGCATGAATATCCTCATTCTTGTTTTGCTCTCAGAAGATATTCTGATATTATTAAAGAAGTATCTACACAAGGATGGGAGGAGAATAAAATTATTTAAGTATGAACTTGACCAACAGTAAAGATTAATTAGCTGTTGTAGATTTTCTGGGTTGTATGGCCGTGGTCTTGGCATTGTAGGACCTGCCATTTTGCCAGTAGCTGTGTCTGGCATCCTCAGAGGTATAACACAGAAAGATGGAGTACTCTCTGTGTCAAGGTGAGAAGAAAAAAATGGTAGGCAGGTAATTTATATCTACTCAGGAAGGTGGGGTAGGGCTGAGTCATTATCTTGTAGGAGTTCCCCAGGCTGTGAACATGCTAATGGAGGAGCTTTCCTGAGGAGGTTCTTTTGTATATGGATTGTTTCCTGAGGAGGTTTCCTGTTTCCTGAGGAGTTCTTTTGCATGTGCATTGGCTGTTGAAATCTAATCTTATCTGTAGTGCTATTGTCAGATGTAGAGCCTTTTGAATTTCAATGGCTTCCCTGTGTAATCTGACATAGTAACTGGATCCAATTACCATGTCAGATTACACAGTGAAGCCATTGAAATTCATTAACAAAAACACAATTTCAACAGGAAAGTAGATAGTTTTAAAATAAATAGGGCATGGTTTCCTTTCCTGAAAAACACCTTGACACAGAGAGTAGTCCATCTTTATTTATTTATTTATTTATTTGTTTGTTTACTTTTACCCCGCCTCCCCGCTAGACAGGCTCAAGGCGGCTTCCAAGAACTGACAAGTAGTATACATTCATAATAGATTATAAAACATCAATTAAAACACAGCAATCAATATAAAACATTCATTAGATGGCGATAGAACTAAGGTGCAATTTAAGGACACATTCAGCAGTACCTCCGCATTAGATCATATAGGATCGGAGTTCACTACAGGGCGCAGCTGGTAAAACATCGCTCCTATCGGAACGCCTGCCTAAAAAGTTCTGTTTTCATGGCCCTGCGGAACTGTGATAAGTCCCGCAGGGCCCTGATCTCAGCAGGGAGCTCGGTCCAATAGGATGGAGCTACAAACGAAAAAGCCCTCGTCTTGGTTACCATCAACCTAACTTCCTTAGGGCCAGGGAGGGCCAGGCGATTTTGGGATCCTGATCTCAGTGCTCTCTGGGGAACATACGGGGAAAGGCGGTCCCTCAGGTAGGCTTTTCCCTGACCATAAAGGGCTTTAAAGGTCAAAACCAGCACCTTGAAGCGAATCCGGAATGCTATTGGCAGCCAGTGCAGAGTCTTGAGCACAGGCTGGATGTGCTTTTATCTGGGGAGGCCCATCAACAGCCTGGTCGCCGCATTCTGCACCAGCTGCAGCTTCCGAAGTTGCACCAAGGGCAGCCCCATGTAGAGAGCATTGCAGTAGTCCAACCTCGAGGTGACCATAGCGTGGATCACTGTAGCCAGATCATTGCATTCGAGGAAGGGAATCAACTGCCTAATCAGCTGAAGATGGTAAAAGGCTGCCTTGGCAGCAGCTGCTACCTGGGCCTCCATTGTTAAGGAGGCATCCAGGAGCACTCCCAAGCTCCTGACCCTCGGAGCTGGCACCATGGTGACAACCCAGCCCATGCCTCCGGGCAATCTGGGCAAGAGGGCACATATAGATGTTAAATAGCATCGGGGAGAGCACGGCCCCTTGGGGCACACCACACACTAGTGGGTGCCTTCGGGACTGCTGCTCCCCAATAGCCACCCTTTGTCCCCGACCTTGGAGAAAGGAGACAAGCCATTGCAAGCTGAGCCCCTGAATTCCTATGTTGGCGAGGCAGTGGGCAAGCAGCTGATTGTCGACCATGTCGAACGCCGCCAACAGGTCTAGCAACAGCAGCACTGCTGTCCCGCCCCAATCCAGATGCCTCCGGAGGTCATCTGTGAGAGCGACCAGTGCTGTCTCCGTCCCATGGCCGGGGCGAAAACTGGACTGGAAAGGATCTAGCGTGGAAGCATCATCCAGAAAGCTCTGCAACTGCACCGCCACCACCCTCTCAATTAGCTTGCCCAAATAAGGCAAGTTGGATACCAGCCAATAGTTGGCCAATTCAGCCGGATCCAGTGATGGTTTTTTAAGGAAGGGGTGGACCATCGCTTCCTTGAGAGCCCCTGGGAACAGTCCCTCCGAGAGGGACTTGTTGATAATATCCCTGAGGGCACCTCGCAACCCCTTGCGGCCAGCTTTAATTAGCCAAGAGGGGCACGGATCAAGGCTGCAAGTGGTTGGGCGTACAGTAGAGATCAGTCTGTCAACTTCCTTTAAGCTGAGTGGACTGAAATAATCCAGAATGGAACCAGAAGATGTGCATGGAGCCTCGAGTTCACTCACTGTCTCAACTGTGGCGGGGAGGCCGCGGTGGAGCACCAAGACTTTATGTGCAAAACAGCTTGCAAAAGCCTCACAGCCGATATCCAATTCCCTAGTGTTTTGTCTGCCCTGTGGCAGAGCTGTTAAAGACCGAATTGGTCTAAATAATTGTGCTGGGCGTGAGCTAGCAGACGCAATGGAGGCTGCGTAGAACTCCCTCTTCGCAGCTTTGACTGCCACCTCATAGGATTTCATAAACGTCCTATAAGATCCTCTTGTTGCTTTGTCACGAGCGCGCCGCCACTGTCTCTCTAGCCATCTAAGCCTTTGTTTCATCAGCCTCAGCTCCTGGGTGTACCAGGGAGCCAGCCTTGTGCGCAGGTGCAGAGGGCGTCTGGGAGTGATCTCATCAATGGCTGTCGAGAGTCGGTTATACCAGTCCTCGACTAGCTCATCTAGTGAGCCGCCAGGGGGCATAGGATCCGGCAGAGCAATCTGAAGCCGCACTGGGTCCATTTGGCTCCAATTTCTGTGTTACACCTATGAGGATGCCCGTCACAGCTACTGGCAAAACGTCAGGTCCTATAATGCCAAGACTACGGCCATACAACCTGGAAAATCTACAACAGCTAATGAACTCCAGCCATGAAAGCCTTCGACAAAATTGTAAAGATTAACTCCAGAGCTCCTACTGTATGTGTCCCTGTCATCAGAAAGCATGTGAATGGCTACTAGACAAAAGACCTTTTCTCCTTGGTATGATCCCCATTATGAAATTTCCCAATCAAATTTACTTGGTATCTACATGGTCATATTTTAGATGTCAGGTACAGTTCTTCCAGTTTGCACTTTTAATGCCATGACTTCTTTCAAAATATTTACTTGCTTTTTATGACTTGATCAGTTTTATTAGACTAATTAGATTTTTATAATATTTACATGTTTTGATTCAGTGAAGAAGAAGAAGAAGAGAAGAGAAGAGAAGAAGAGATTGGATTTATACCCCGCCCTTTACTACCCAAGGGAGTCTCAGAGCAGCTTACAAACTCCCTTCCCTTCCCCTCCCCACAACAGGCACCCTGTGAGGTGGGTGGGGCTGAGAGAACTCTGACACAAACTGCTCTTTTTCAAGGACAGCTGTGCCAGAGCTTGTGACTGACCCAAGGTCACATCAGCAGGTGCAAGTGGAGGAGTGGGGAATCAAACCCGGTTCTCCCAGATTAGAGTCCGCGCACTTAACCACTACACCAAACTGGCTCTCCAAGCATCCTGTATGTAATTTTTAATAGGTATGATAAAAAAATCCCTGAAATATATACATTTTGTTGCTTGCCATCTATTAAATAAGTCATGATCAAATATGACAAAAATTCAAAGTGGTTTTAAGGAAACCCTAGATTCATTTGTCAGCTTACTGCAGGGTTACTTAATGAGAAAATCAGCTAAGTTGGAAAAACATCCCTAGAAGACAGTTTGCCTAACACACCTTTTGTTGTATGCAATTCAGAGTCACGATGACATATAGAGTTCACTCTGAGAGTGAAACTAAACATTATAGTGGCCACAGGTCTAATCATCCATTTTAAGGAATATTTTTTTATTTAAAAATGCTGTAAAGGGGGATCCTGATTAGGCCAGTGGCACACCAGAACCAGGTAATCTTTTCAAGTGTCAAAACAGCCCCCCTACATCCTCTGTAATGTCTAGTTTGGCCTTCAGTTCGGTGGGATGTAGAAAGTAAGCCAGAACCTTCAGCAGTGAACAAAAGTTCCATCATGGACAACTTTATGTGGAAAAAGTTATTCCAAAAATGGCAGTGTTAAGTCCGTACTTAACAAATTAGTCAGAGAGTGATTTCAGCAAAAACTCAGGTTTATTCAGCCCGACAATCAACTTCTCCAACACAGTACAACTCCTCATAGCCCGAACAGGTTGTCCATTTCAGCTGCTCGGTATTTAAACATTCTGGGCTAATGTAGCCACACCTACTATACAAGTTCCAACCTATCAGGTTGTTCGCATAATAGCCCAATCACAAACGTTCCCACCACAGACAGTTCAAATGTGATTGGACACAATACTTTCGGCGCGAATCCTAGCCGACTTCTGAAGCTTAGCATAGCTTCTCTATGGGACGATTCACACTTCATCCCCATGCATTCAGGGCAGCATCTGAATACATTACAAATCCCTCCCCCCTAAGCAAAAACACTATGAACAGTCATAATCACTCAGGTAGGAAGGTGCACGTCGATTTCTCTGAGATCTACGAGGTGGTACAATCTCAGGGCACGGTTCCGTCAGTGGCACTCCATCGGACTCTGTAACCGCAGAGTCAGGAACATTCCCCTCTGTTTCAGTGGGTCCAAGAGTAGGGGTCTGCCCTGCCTCTTGCCCAGTACTGTGGCCCTCAGGCTCGGCAGTACTCGCCTCCTCTAGAGGCCGTGGGAATTCCTCGGGGTCTGGGGACTCAGTTGGCAGCGCGTTGGGACGGTCAGTTGCCCACCGTTGCCTCAACTGGTCTATGTGCCTACGCCACTTGCGACCATCAGCAAGTCGTACCACATACATTCT
>NW_015167102.1:210743-210851 GCF_001447785.1 Gekko japonicus | reverse complement strand
GAGCCACTTCGAGCCACTTCGTATACGCATCGACAAGTATTAGAAACATTTGCCCCTGTACTGGCCCCGCAAAATCGAGGTGGAGCCTCGACCAAGGTTTTCCCGCCG
>NW_015167102.1:208686-208871 GCF_001447785.1 Gekko japonicus | reverse complement strand
CTGGAAGTCGGACACTTGTGTGTCTGCTGGCTTCAGCCGGCGACGACTCCTGGTGGGGAACAACTGCTGCCACGACTTGGACGAAATCACGGTCACCGACGATCCCGAGTCGACCTCCATGCCGCACGGAACGCCGTCTAGATAGACCGTCACGTTGATCTTGCCTGCGCCTCCGATTCGTTGGA
>NW_015167102.1:180386-208407 GCF_001447785.1 Gekko japonicus | reverse complement strand
TCGCGAACAGGCGCTGCTGCAGTCGCTCGTCCCGCATGCCACACACCAGCCGGTCTCGTAGGGCCTCCTCTACGCTGGTAAAGTTGCACGGTCTGGCAGCTTTACGTAGAGCCGCTACAAACTCTGCCACGGTCTCGTTGGCCGCTTGGCCTCTTTTGTAGAACGCGTGCCGGCTTGCGATCTCCGATGGCTGCGGGGAGAAGTAGATTCGTCCCGCATGCCACACACCAGCCGGTCTCGTAGGGCCTCCTCTACGTTGGTGAAGTTGCACGGTCTGGCAGCTTTACGTAGAGCCGCTACAAACTCTGCCACGGTCTCGTTGGCCGCTTGGCCTCTTTTGTAGAACGCGTGCCGGCTTGCGATCTCCGATGGCTGCGGGGAGAAGTGTGCCTTCAACTTGTCAGTCAGCTCTTTGAACGGCACTGTCCCTATGTCCACTGGCGCTACCAGGGACCTGGCGATATCAAACACGCTCTTACCACAAGAGCTCAGGAGGGTGGCTCGCTTCTTCTCCTCCGTGGTGATATCGTTTGCTTCGAGGTGGAACCCAAACCTCAGCAGGTAAGCGTCCCAGTCCTCGGTCGATGGTTCGAATGCCTCGAACTTCGGGCTATTGGCCATAGCTGCAATCGCTGCCACTGGCGCAGGTGGTGCCTGTTGCTGCTCAGCCACGGCGAGCTGCGGCTCGTGGTTGTCCGTCGTAGGGTTGGGACCAGCGGGGCTGCCTACCCGCACTAGAATCCCATCCTCGTCGCCAATTGTTAAGTCCGTACTTAACAAATTAGTCAGAGAGTGATTTCAGCAAAAACTCAGGTTTATTCAGCTCGACAATCAACTTCTCCAACACGGTACAACTCCTCATAGCCCGAACAGCTTGTCCATTTCAGCTGCTCGGTATTTAAACATTCCGGGCTAATGTAGCCACACCTACTATACAAGTTCCAACCTATCAGGTTGTTCGCATAATAGCCCAATCACAAACGTTCCCACCACAGACAGTTCAAATGTGATTGGACACAATACTTTCGGCGCGAATCATAGCCGACTTCTGAAGCTTAGCATAGCTTCTCTATGGGACGATTCACACTTCATCCCCATGCATTCAGGGCAGCATCTGAATACATTACAGGCAGGTTGCAAATTAATATGATACAATGGTGCACATCAGCTGTTGCTGTCAGATATTAAATACCATTGTATGTCCACTATCAAATATTGCCATACATCAATGGTAAAATTGATACTTCTTTTTTCTTCACTGGCAGCACAATCTAGGGTTGCCAGCCCCCAGGTCAAAGTGGGGTATTTCCCACTTTTGAGGGCTTCTCCAAGCTGCTGGCCACCTGGCCGGTGGGGTAAACTCCACCCTCAAACAGCGATGTCCCTGTGTGACGTTGCCAATGCGATGATGTCACACAGAAGTGACATCATCACACTGGGGACGCTCTGGTTTGAGGGCAAAAGTCTATGGATTGAGGGCAATTTTACCATAGAGTTTTGCCTTCAAACCAGAGTGTTCCCCGCTACATTCTCGACATGATGACATCACTTCCATGTGATGTCATTGCACTGGCAACATTGCTGTTTGGGGGCAGAGTCCTGCCCCCTCCCAGAAGGCTCCCTCCTTCCCCCCCGCGAGTGAGAGGTAAGCACCTGGCAATTCAAGCACAATCCACAACAGAGTTGTAAGCACATTGACTTCCGTTTGGTGTAGTGGTTAAGAGCGGTGAACTCTGGTTTGATTCCCAGGTTTTATTCCCACCCCTACACAAGAGGCCTGCTGGGTGACCTTTGGCCAGTCACAGTTTTCTCAGAGTTCTCTCAGCTCCACCTACCTCACAGAGTGTCTGTTGTGGGGAGAGGAAGGGAAGATGATTGTAAGCCACTCTGAGACTCCTTTGGGTAGTGAAAAACAGGGTATAAAACCCAACTATTTTTCTTCTTCAACACCTTTCATGGGCAGATAGACTGGCAATTCTTAAAACAGCTGGCCTTCCTAAATTTCTTTATCTTATTCAGACGATACCTATTGAACTCCTGGATTCCAAACTGGCAAAAGTCTTTCAACAATTTTGGGGGGGGGGGGGGGGGGAGGAGCAAGGATTCAATTCCATACGTTATGTAGACCCATTAAAATGGGAGGCCAATATATGCTCAATTTTAAATTCTACTATTGGGTTGCTCAACTTGTTCAATTGATGCAACTTTTGCAATCTAGCCTGAAAGAAAAATGGGTGGCTATAGAATCAGTCTATGCTTCACCTTTCTCAATGCCAGGGACAATATGGTCAAAACCAAATTTTAGATCACATACAGTTGCCTCAGACCCAATTTTGAGCAATACTCTCAAAATCAGGAATAGGAAGAGTTTAATCTCTCCACTATCACCTGCCTTGAGCATTTTAAACTTACATTGGCTCCATCAAGGTAGTGCTTTTAAGTCTTTCTTGTCATGGCAAGGGGCAGGTCTTGATAAACCTATTCAATGGTTCAAAGATAATGCAGTGTTAACTAAGGCAGAGGTGGAATCAATATTACATAAACCAGTTCACTGGTTTCAATTTCTTCAAATCCGTAATATCATGTTGGAAATCAACCCCAGGAAATACATCCTTAAACGTTTGACTGCTTTTGAGACCATTATTGACAAATATGGCTCTAATACAAAAGGTCTTTACAAAACTATTTTGGATACTTATCTTTCATCTCCTCCACCATATGTAAACAAACGGGCAAAATCCTCCCAACTGATTTGTCTTTAGAGGATTGGGATGAGATATGGTATTCCCCATTTAATTCATCTCTGATTTTCAGTGTTAAAATCTCAGTTTTTTAAACCCATAGCAAATTGGTATATGACACCCAGCCATCTACGTAGGATTGATATAACGTGGCCATTTGGGAACATACTTTCATCTATGGTGGGAATATTAGGAAGTGGCATCCTTTTGGTTGGAAGTCAGGAATCGTAGAATGGTTGAGAGTGAATATCCATTTTAGTCCTGAATTTTTGCTTTTAGACCGCTGGCCAGATATCCTGGTGCAAAAATGTAAGAGAGTGTTTATTTCTCTGCTGGTAGCTGTAGCCAGGCACACCATTGCCATTCACTGGAAAGACTCAGCTAAACTCACACTTGAAGCATGGTATGATAGGATTTGGGAAACATTCACCATGTCTCAAATTACCCCAAACTTTTCTTTTGGGAGACTCTCTATTAACTACAACTGACCATATGCATAACTATTGGGATCCAGTTTTTTGTAAACTCAGTTTGAATATGGGTTTAATGAGGTATAAGTTTATCTCACACTCTATTTGTTTATAATGTTTTATTTGCAATTCATTATGTTTATTAAAGTTCTGAAAATTCAATAAAAATTAAATTGGAAAAAAACCAGAAGGGTGTAACTCTGCTGATTTCCTGTATTTAAAGCCAAAGAAAATGTTTGTAGGTTTTAATATGATCCATGATATGACAATCTCAGTTTATTGTGATTAATTCAATAATAGAATAGTTAGGAAGAAATAGGAGATAGAATGATAAGAACTTTAAGACCACACGGTTGGTTGTCTTCCCTTTGGAGAAGACAGCACTAAAGAGAGCTTTAAAAGAAAGAGCCCCAAGTGAGTGAAAGCTGCTGGTTGGCTGTATGCTACACTGTTTTTATTGGCAGGCAACTCTGGGTGGCTGAAAGGTGGTCATTAACACCCTGACACAAAGTGCTGACAGGGTGATTATAAGATTAACACCCTGTGTTATATGAACAGCTTGAAAAATTTCCTTCTTGCATTGCAATGAAAAACAACAGTAGGAAATGAAATGAAATGTTTTTAAAAGCATTTTTTTTTTAAAAAACGAACATTTAAAAATGCAACAGTGGGCCTAAAAGAATATGCAGATCTGTGGAACATTCAGAACCACCTGACCTCCCGTCTTCCTGGAAGTTCCTGAGTGTAGCCCTGAGTTTCCAGTAGGGCTCCAGAGGGGAGGAGTCACTGGGAAAGAGGGAACAGGGAGTGTTTGAAATTCTAGTTTTGAGTGTACAGCAATGTACCCTCATAAGGGCGCATTTAAATATCTTTCCAGGGCTGCTGATAGCCACCATGGGCCCCTGGGCAAAAATCCAATCTGCCTCCACCATGACCCTGATCCACAACAAATATCATAACGAAACAAACCACTTGGCTTTCTGTTTCTGGGAACAGAATAATAATTGTTACCTGGGAATAAGCCCCACTGAACTGAGTGAGACATCAGTCTCTCTCAGACAGTACTAAATTACAAAATGACTTTAAAAATATTTCCACTAACCTGAAAAAAGCAGACTCACAGGATGCTTAGTGGGGGAAAGAAAATTGGGGAGATGTAAGAAGTTGGTTTCCTCATCCAGGGAGAGGTGGCAAGTGAGCCGTCTCCATATGGTGTTGTCTTCCTGCACCTGCATTAACTGTAGAAAGTCATTCTGGCCCCTGGATGCTAAAATCCAACTAGTTCCAGCTTCCTCTTCCCATTCTAGTCCATCCCATCCTCTCCAATCTTGCTGCTGCCTCCTTAAAGAGAAAAAAAAAAAGAAATCAGGAGAGCTGGAGTAGACTGTGTGACTGAAATTACACTGGAAATAATGTCCAAAGTAGCTCCCTAGCCTTCTTCCTGATCAAGTTGAAGGTAAAGAGCTTTAGTAGATCAATGAGTACAGAACTGATTAGATCTTTGGAGAGTAATCCTAAATGGTGATCATTATTCAATGGGTTTATCTCCAGTTTTCTTTTCCCCTTGCATATGAGCTTTTTAAAATGTAACATAATATGAATTAATTTCAAAGTACCATAGCATGCATTATATATATATATTATTAAATTATTAAAATACAATAACAATTAGAATTACAATAGTTCAGGTAGAATATTTAACCAAAGATCAAGAGTGTTAGCAGAGATCGTTGTGTATTATTACCAACAATATTGTTAGCCGCCCTGAGCCCACCGGGGAGGGTGGGATATAAATGCGAAAAATAAATAAAAAAATATCAAATGCATTATCTTTGCAGTTTCTGGAATTTCTCCTTGTACTCTTAGATATTCTACGGCCCCTGTCACACGGGCAGGAAACTGCAGAGGAGAAATGTGGCTGTTTGCCCCGGGGCAAACTAACATGCTTCTTTTAAGAACATAAGAACATAAGAGACGCCAATGTTGGATCAGGCCAAAGGCCCATCCAGTCCAACACTCTGTGTCACACAGTGGCCAGAAATACCAGTGCCATCAGGAGGTCCAGCAGTGGGGCCAGGACATTAGAAGCCCTCCCACTGTTGACCCCCCCCCCAAGCACCAAGAAGACAGAGCATCACTTGCCCCAGAGCCCCTAGCTATACCTTGTGGCTAATAGCCACTGATGGACCTCTGCTCCATATGCTTATCTAATTCCCTTTTGAAGCCGTCCATGCTTGTAGCACCCACCACTTCCTGTGGCAGTGAATTCCATGTGTTAATCACTCTTTGGGTGAAGAAGTACTTCCTTTTATCCGTTCTAACCCGACCGCTCTGCAGTTTCATGGAGTGCCCACGAGTTCTTGTATTGTGAGAAAGGGAGAAAAGTACCTCTTTCTTTACCTGCTCTTTCCCATGCATAATCTTATAAACCTCGATCATGTCACCCCTCAGTCGTCTTTTCTCCAAGCTAAAGAGCCCTAAGCGCTTTAACCTTTCCTCATAGGGAAAGTGTTCCAACCCTTTTATCATTTGAGTTGCCCTTTTCTGCACTTTTTCCAAAGCTATAATATCCTTTTTAAGGTGTGTTGCCCAGAACTACACACAGTATTCCAAATGAGGTCTTACCATTGATTTATATAGGGGCATTATTATATTGGCTGATCTGTTTTCAATACCCTTCCTAATAATCCCCAGCATAGCATTGGCCTTCTTTATTGCAGTCACACACTGTCTCGACATTTTCAGTGAGTTATCCACTACAACTCCAAGATCCACAGAGACGTGGGGGAAAAAAACCCCTTTTCCACAAGGGGACATGGGCGGGCGCCGGATACCACCGGAAACGCGATCAGACGCCCGCCCTTGCCCCGCAGTTTCTGGAAACTAGTACCTCCAAGGTACTAGTTTTTTGCTGCGCTTTTTCGGCAGGAAGCCTCAGTTGTGCCACGGAAGCGCTACGCTTCCCAGATGTGCTGGTGAGATCGCGACCGGAAACTCCGCTTGTCTTCCGTATCTCTTGCGTGGCTAATGTTGCGTGTGACCGCAGCCTAAGATAGGATTCCAAATAGCTATAAAAGAAGGGTTTATTTTTCCATCAGGATTACGTGCCAAATCAGCTGAAATCTTGGCCATAATAAAGTGTGTCCACAATTTATTATGCCATAATGTCAATTTTGGAATCTCTGGATCTTTCAATGTTGAAGCTACAGCTGACGACTACTGACAGGAGCACAATCAACGTTTCTTTAATGTGAAAAGGTAAGTTTACACCAATGTCTACATGTAAGAGCAATACCAATGGGTTGAATTGTACTTGAATTCCAGTTATACCTTTAATTTTATTGATAATTAATTTCCAAAATGGTTCTGGCTTGGGACAATTCATCCAACAATGTAGGCAGTGCCCATTATTGCCACATTTTCCCCAGCATTTAGCCATATTTTTTGAATTAATTATAGCAAGTCTATGTGTATAGTACCATAGTGCAAGGAGTTTTAAAGCTTAGGCAAATAGTTACAATAGAGGAATTAATGGTAGAATTGTTCCAAATAGAAGTCCAAGTTTCCACAATCCATGATGTTTTAATTTCATTTTGTCAAAATTTTTGATAAGGAAGGTAAGTATTAGATGAAGTATTTAAAATAAGAGCATATAAGAAAGAAATCGGAAGTTTTTTCTCACTAGAGTTTTGCAATAATAAGTTTTCTAATTCCGAAAGTGGGAGTTGAACTAGCAATTCTAACTTCATTGATTCACAAGTGTTTAATTTGAACGTAAGTAAACCATTGAAGTGAATGACCCAATTTATTTTCCAGTTCCTGCTTAGTAATAAGCCGTTTGTTTACTATTAGGTCCGATAGTCTTGTAATAGTATGTTCTTTCCAAGAGTTAAACACCGAATTCCTGCACCCTGGAGGAAACCAGGATTGATCTATGAATGAAGAATTACGAGCCGTATTAGGTAAAAGATTCTGTCTAGATATGTCCCATTCATTTAATATTGCCACAAAGACTTCATTTTTTACTATAATTGATGAATGTTCTTTTGATTTTTGCCAAATTCAATCCTGAATTCTACATGGATCTGCAGATACTTGCATTATTTTAATCCAGTGTAACTCATTTGTATCTTTTAAAATAGTGACTATATTTGAAAAACGAATGGCCCTGTAATATAATTGTAAATTAGGAAAATTTATTGATCTCTTTGTTGATTTCCTACATAAGGTAGTAAGGTTGACTCTATAATATTTATAATTCCAAAAAAAAATCTGTCAACATTTTTTGCCACTTCTGTAACAATTTAAGTGGAATCTTTATTGGTAAAGCTCTAAACAAAAAAATTAATTTAGGGAGGGCAAAAGATTTGACCAGATGGAGTCTATCATTCCAATTTAAATTCATATTCTTCCAATTATTTAATGTACTTTTTAATTCCATAATTAAATCATTAAAGTTTATTTCCATAATTTTAGCCAGATCTAAATGTATTTTGATGCCCAAATATGTTAAGGAGGTCCATGAATAGGAGACCATAGCTTGAATTCTTTGTGTTGTTTCAATGTCTAAATTAATAGGATAAAGCATGGATTTCTATTATTGTGTTTTTGTTTAACTTTATTAGCTAAAAATTTCAAAGTCTTTGGTATGTAATTCCATGATTTTTGTTTTAAATAAAGTAATTGTTTTTGGATCTTTGCTGTATCTAATAATTCAATTTGTCTTCTAACACTTAAAAAATTCTTATATATACTATTACTCCCTGTTTTCTTATGTTTTGTTTCCAGAAAAGTCAGTTCCTTGAGTAATTCTTGTCTTTGCTGTTGTTTTTGTTTATTTAGATAGGCAGTTTTAGAAATCAAGAACCCTCTCAGAACAGTTTTCATAGCGTCCCATACCATGATGGACGAAGATGAATTACTACTATTTTCAGCACCATAGCATGCATTTTAATAGAAATTACAACTGCTTATCTTCCTTACTAATATACATTTTCCCATATGTGTAGCAATGTTCACTTCATGCATATGATGAAACAGATTCTAACCATAAAAGCTAGAACTACATAAAATATGTGTTATATTTTATGGTGGCACAAGATTCCTTTTCGGTTTTGCCACAGCAGACTAACATGGCTACCCCTCTAGACTTTGTCTTTTCTAGGTTGCACTCACACGCGTGAGATAACACAGATGGGAAGCGAGGCTATTCCCTCTGGAGGAAATTGACCCGCATTTGTGTGATCACACAGTCCCTGGGAGCTGCAGGGGCAGCCCACCACTGTGTGATAAGATGCAACCACGGGTGAATCAGGGGTTTTTTTGCTGCGTGTTTCCGGTGCACTTCAACGAGGGATGAATGATTCGCATCTCCGCACTGAGTGCTCCCTATGCAGAGTGCAATGATGTGCATACTGAAACAGGGGGAAAAAAATGGCATGGAGTTGGGATGGCCTGATCAGACCATCCCAATGCCAGGGGACCACACTGGAGCGATCACACAGGGGAAAGTCCGTTCCTGGCCCATAGCAACCCGTTTGCTACCAGACTTTCTGTTGTGTCTTTACTCTATCAAAACCCATGTTAAGCTTGAGACCTCAGCCGGATTCTAATATGAAACAACACCATTGGCTGAAGCAATGTCTGTAACCAATAAAATGTAAGAGTCTGCACTGGAGGGAAGACCAATGATTGGATGTTATCTTAACAATGTGATTGGATGTTAACTTTGTAAGCCCGAGAGAATTTAAAAGGAGCTATACTCTACTGTTGTTTGTTGTTGTGTCGTCTGATGCTGTGTGAGCTTTGGAAGTTCTCGTTCTCAATAAAAGCGGATTCACTTTGTTACTTACTTCGTTGTTGAGTTGCATACTTAACAATTGGTGACAAGGATGGGATCCAAGAGCGGGTAGGCAGCCCCGCTGAACTGATGCGAGAATGGAGAATGGAGACACACACCCGGCCAAGCCAGCTGAGGCACCACTAGTCGTTGTGGCTGCACCAACCACTGAGATGGCCATCAACCCGGCGTTCGAGGCATTCTTACCAGGAACAGAAGACTGGAACTTGTACCTGTCCAGGTTTGAGTTCCACTTACAAGCCAACCAGATAGTTGACGAGGCACGGAAGAAGGCAACGCTGCTCAGCTCATGAGGCAACACCGTCTTTGACGTCGCCCGGTCCCTGGTTGCACCGACTGACATCCAGACGGCGACCTTGAAGGTCATCACGGACAAGCTGAAGGCTCACTTCTCGCCACAGCCGTCCCAAATAGCTTGTCGACATGCATTCTACAAGTGAAGCCAGGGCCCAACCGAGTCCATCGCTGAGTACGTGACCACCCTGCGGAAGGCAGCCCAGCCCTGCAACTTCACCAACCTTGAAGAAGCATTACTCAACTGTCTCATATGCGGCCTTTGTGATGAGAGGCTTCAACAATGCCTGTTCGCAAAAACTGTGATCACCTACGAAGTGGCTTACGCGGAGGCTGTCGCCGCCAAAGTGGCCGAGAGGTCGACGCGAGGGGTCTGTCAGCACCATGTCCAGGCCGGGAAGGACCAGGCTGTACACCACCAATCGACCAGCAGTTCCAATGGAGAGACAGAGGACGTCCATCGCAACAAGCGATGCGTCAGAAGCAGACTCCACTGAAACCTGCACCACGACGCACTTGTGCTGGCTGCAGCGGCAGTCATGAGTGAGACCTCTGTTGGGCGCGAGATTTCATCTGTTGTACCTGTGGGAAGTGAGGTCATCTGGCCAGGGTTTGCCGGGCCAAGAAGAAATTGCCACTGTCATCTCCTACTGCAAGGCCCAAGGTTCAAGGCACAGAAAGCACACGGTCCGCCAACTGCCACTGGACCGACTCCTGCAGCTGTACCGCTACCATCCTGAACACCAGAGCAAGCATCAACAAAAAGATCCTGGTCACTGTTTGCCTAGACGGAGTTCCCTGCAACATGGAGGTTGACTCTGGTTCTGCACTGACCATCATTTCATTGCAGACTTGGCAACGTTTCTTCCCGTGATGGAGCTGCCGCCGCTTGACCCCGTCCATGGCGCACCTCTCCGATTTCCAGGGGCGGCGCATTGCACTATCTGGCCAGGCCAGTTTTGAGGTGGAGTTCAAGGGTCGCAAGGTACAGTTGTCCCTCTTGGTTGCTGAGGGTAACCGGGCCAGTTTGCTGGGCCTGGATTGGTTCCAACCTCTGGGTATTGCTGTAACCGGTGTTAACAAGGTGTGTGCAAATAAAGGGAATTGCATTTATGATGAGTTCCCAGAGGTTTTTAGGGGCGGTCTGGGTCAGTATACAGGTCCGCCTGTGAGGTTTGACCTGGATCCCTCTGTGTTACCTATCTGCCTAAGCTATAGGAAGGTTCCAATAGCCATGAAGGCTAAAATAGAGGCGGAACTGGACAAGCTCATAGTCCAAGGTATTCTTGAACCTGTGCCATATGGCAAATGGGAGACCCTGATTGTAACGCCTGTAAAATCTGATGGAACTGTACGTATATGTGCTGATTACAAGTGTACGATCAGTAAGGCTCTGCAACATTCTTACCCGGTACCTGTAATCAGCCACATGTTGGCTTCCCTTGAGGGGGGAAGGTATTCATGAAACTTGATCTAGCACAGGCTCATCAGCAGTTGCTTGTGGACGCTCAAGCTGCTGAAGCTCAAACGATTGTTACTCATAGGGGTGCATTCTGAGTAAAACGTTTACAGTTTGGGGTAAATGTCGCCCCTGGTATATTTCAGGGTCTTATGGAAGGTCTCCTACGAGGGTTGCCAAGTGTCATCCCATAGTTCGACGATGTGCTCATTGCAGGGTCAAATGAGTCAGAGTTACTTAATTGCCTCAGGTCTGTACTGGAGCATTTTAAAGAGGCAGGCCTCAGAGTAAAAAAATCAGAGTGTCATATCGGGGTATCTGAGGTCGAATTTCTTGGTTTCCTGATTGATGAACAGGGTGTGCACCCCACGGTGGATAAGGTCTCGGCTATCCAAAATGCCCCCCAGCCTACTTCCAAAAAAGAGCTGCAGTCATTCCTAGGCATTGTGAATTTCTATCACTCGTTTTTGCCTCACAAAGCCTCTGTAGCCGAACCATTGCATGCCCTGCTGCATAAAGGGGTGGAATGGGTGTGGGGGCTGAGGCAAGAAAAGGCGTTCTGTGCTGTAAAAGAGCTGTTGTCCTCAAATACTGTATTAACGCATTTCGACGAGGACAAACTGTTGGTTTTGGCGGCCGATGCTTCCCTGTACGGGGTTGGCACAGTTTTGAGCCATGTCATGGAGGGTGGGCGAGAGGCTCCAATCGCCTACTACTCGTGGTCTCTAATGGCTGCAGAAAAAAACTATGCCCAGATCAACAAGGAGGGCCTGACTTTGGTGGCGGGAATTTAAAAATTCCATGACTTTGTTTATGGCCGCCGGTTCCTCCTTGTTACGGACCACAAGCCGCTGCTGGGCCTGTTTGCAACTGACTGCCAAACTCCGACAGTTATTTTGCCCGCATGTTGCAGTGGGCTGTTTTTCTGGCAGCCTATGACTTTGACCTCGAGCACCATCCTGGCAAGGCAATCGGACATGCGGACGCTCTTAGCTGCTACCCTCTGCCGCAAACGGACATCGATCCGGCACCAGCGTTTGAAGTGCTGGCAATTGACAAACTGCCTCAGCCTCTGGTCCACTCTTCGGACATTGCTGCTGCATCAGCTAAGGTCTCTACCCTCTCCCATGTCCTTAACTGGGTTTGGAGGGGGTGGCTGGCAGGTAGAGTGGATCAGAAGTTTAAACCATACCATACAAGGCAAACCGAACTTTTAGTGACAAAAGGTTGCTTGTTATGGGGGAACCGGGTGGTGGTGCCTCCCAAACTATGGGAGCGTGTCCTGGAAGCTCTTCATGACGGCCATCCAGGCATAATGCATATGAAAGCCCTTCCACGCAGCTATGTAAGGTGGCCAAAGATAGACTCTGACATAGAGGATTGGGTCTGGCACTGCATGACCTACCAGCAGTCCAGACCTGATCCACCTCAAGCCCCGGTCCAGCACTGCATGTTGATTTTGCCCCGGTCCAGGCTGCATGTTGATTTTGCCGGCCCATTTCAAGGGCAAATATTTTTTATTATTGCTGACGCCTTCTCAAAATGGCTTGAAGTTGTTAATATGAGTGTTACTACATCAACAGCCATTATAAATGTATTGCGTCGGGTTGTTGCAACTCATGGTTTGCCAGACGTCCTGGTATCGGACAACAAGCCCCAATTCACCTCCGGGGAATGTGAAAAGTTTTTGTCTGACAATGTAATAAAGCATGTAACGTCCACTCCATTCCATCCGGCTACAAACGGGCAGGCCGAATGGATGGTTCGGACAACTAAGGAGGCTTTAAAGAACTTAGGTCCTGGGGACTGGGGCAAAAGTTAGCCTCATTCCTCCTTAGGCAGCATATCATGCCCTGTACTGCTACTGGTAGGAGCCCAGCCGTTCGCTGGGAGGGCGGGGTAAAAATGCAATAAATAAATAAATAAATGGCTCTTATCATCTTCAAGGCCAGACATGGAAGTGTGGTTTCTCATGAGAATCTGTGATTTGTGTGATGGGAGAGGGAGAACAGGGTGATGCGTTAATCTTAAAGGTTTCTCCTGAAAACATGTCCTGATTGCAGGTCATCCTCACCTGATATTGCTGGGCCCAAAAACTGTAATTGAGTTAAGGCCCTGAAGAAAACGTAGCTGGGATTTTGATAAGCAAGAGGCCTGAATGATGACGATCTTGAATTGCAATTGCTAGCAACTTAGAGACTGCTTGAGCTTCGGCCTTTGATTATGAATTTAAGGTTTGTGCCATCTAATGTGGATTCTCAAAAGTGTAAGATAGTTAAACTAGTTTTTCTTGATTTCTTCTTGTATGATTTTAGAGCAATGTGTTGGCTACAGAATAAATTTTCATATTGCTACATATTGAAATAAACTTCATTTTTTTTTTTTATTAAACAATGGTCTGGTTACTTGTGTACAACTGCCCTGGGACTCACAGGGTTCAGCCTTGGAACTCCTTGACATGGTGGGATCACTGAATATTTTTAAAACCCTCTGTATAAATGAGAATAGGATAATTACATGCTCTGTACCTCTCATAATAATAAAATAAGATGCTGGTTGGATCACACCAGAGTTTCTCTATCCAGATCAGATGTCCTATTTCCCATGCTAGCTAGCCAGCCAGATGCTTCTGGTAATCCCATTATCAGAGAATAAAGACAACAGACCTCCAAACAGTTGCCCCCCAAAACTGGCATTCAAGAATATACTGCCCCTGAACATGGAGGTTCCATTTAATTGTCCTAGCTAATGACCACTCATGGACCTTTTGTTGTTGTTGTTCAGTCGCACAGTCGAGTCCGACTCTTCGCGACCCCATGGATCATCTCCCGCCAGGCCCTCCTGTCTTCCGCCATCCTCTGAAGTTGGCTCAATTTCATGTTCATTGCATCAATGACACTGTCTAACCATCTCATACTTTGCCATCCCCGTCTTCTTTGACCTTCAATCTTTCCCAGCATCAGGGTCTTCTCCAGTGAGTGCTCCCTTCTCATTTGGTGGCCGAAGTATTTGAGCTTCAGTTTCATTATCTGGCCTTCCAGGGAACAGTCAGGGTTGATTTCTTTTAGGATTGACTGATTTGATCTTCTTGCAGTCCAAGGGACTCTCAAGAGTCTTCTCCAGCACCATAGTTCAAAAGAATCTATTCTTCGGCGCTCGGCCTTCCTTATAGTCCAACTCTCGCAGCCATACATGACTACTGGGAATACCATTGCTTTGACCATGCGGACTTTTGTTGGCAGGGTGATGTCTCTACTTTTTATCATGCTGTTTAGGTTCGCCATCGCTTTCCTTCCAAGGAGCAGGCGTCTTTTAATTTCATGGCTGCAGTCACAGTCTGCGGTGATCTGGGATCCCAGGAACGTGAAGTCTGTCACTACTTCCACAGCTTCCCCTTCTATTTGCCAAGGAGTGATGGGGCCGGATGCCATGATCTTAGTTTTTTTGATGTTGAGCTTCAAGCCCACTTTTGCGCTCTCCTCTTTTACCCTGAGCAAGAGGCTCTTTAGGTCCTCTTCACTTTCTGCCATTAGAGTGGTATCGTCTGCATATCTGAGGTTGTTGATCTTTTCCCCAGCAATCTTAATTCCCGCTTGTGATTCATCCAGGCCAGCATTTCGCATGATGTACTCTGCATATATATTAAATAAGCAAGGTGACAGTATACATCCTTGTCGTACTCCTTTTCCTATGCTGAACCAATCAGTTGTTCCATATCCGGTTCTAACTGTCGCTTCTTGGCCCTTATACAGGTTTCTCAAGAGACATGTGAGGTGGTCTGGTACTCCCATCTCTTTAAGGACCTGCCATAGTTTGTTGTGATCCACACAGTCAAAGGCTTTAGCATAGTCAATGAAGCAGAAGTAGATATTTTTCTGGTACTCTCTTGCTTTCTCCATAATCCAGCGAATGTTGGCAATATGATCTCTCGTTCCTCTACCTCTTCGAAACCCAGCTTGTACTTCTGGCAGTTCTCTATCCATGTACTGTTGAAGCCTAGCTTGTAGGATCTTGAGCATGACCTTGCTAGCGTGTGATATGAGTGCAATTGTGCGATAGTTTGAACATTCCTTGGCATTGCCCTTATTTGGGATTGGAATGTATACTGACCTTTTCCAATCCTGTGGCCACTGTTGCGTTTTCCAAATTTGCTGGCAAATGGAGTGCAGCACTTTAACAGCATCATCTTCTAAGACTTTGAATAGCTCAGCTAGAATACCATCACCTCCACTAGCTTTGTTGTTAGTAATGCTTTCTAAGGCCCATTTAACTTCACATTCCAGGATGTCTGGCTCGAGGTCAGTGATTATACCGGCGTGGGTGTCAAGGACATCGAGGTCTTTCTTGTATAGTTCTTCTGTGTATTCTTGCCATCTTTTCCTAATCTCTTCTGCTTCTGTTAGGTCCCTACCGTTTTTGTCCTTTATCATGGCCAGCTTTGCATTATCATGGCCATCTTTGCATGGAATGCTCCCTTGATTTCTCCAATTTTCTTGAAGAGATCTCTAGTCCTTCCCATTCTATTGTTTTCTTCTATTACTTTGCACTGTTCATTCAGGAAGGCCTCCTTATCTCTCCTTGCTGTTCTCTTCAGTTGGGTAAATCTTTCCTTTTCGCCTTTGCCTTTCGCTTTCCTTCTTTCCTCTGCTATTTGTAAAGCCTCATCAGAAAGCCACTTTGCTTTCTTGCATTTCTTTTTCTTTGGGATGGTGGTGATTGCTGCCTCCTGTACAATGTCACGAACCTCCGTCCATAGTTCTTCATGGACCTTTACACCTCCATTAATTGGTCTAATCCCCTTTTAAAGTCTTACGGACCTTAGATGTCACCTCATAGAATTTTTAAAATGAATTAATTATGTGATATAAACTGAAACTAAGGCATTCACCTAAGGTATCCACCTTTATAAACTGTGATACAGATTAATTCAGATCACAATGGATGTAGAGTGTTGCAGGGATTACCCTTTCACAACTCTGATAGATTCTTGGGAAATATTGACTTTACACAGGAGTATTCTGTTCTACTATTAAGTACGTTTTAACTCCCCAACCAAGGTAGGGATGAGAAGGAATTAGGTTGGAAGGGGTGGGGGGGGGGGGGGGAGAGACAAACAACAGAATTAGATGATTGGGGGGGGGAGAAATGAAGGCATACCAGGTTGATTGATAGACTTAGGAACAACTCATGATAGGGAAATATTTTCCTCAACCTTATAGTTAAAAAGGTTTGCAACTATGGAGACCCTAAAAAGGGTGGCAAACAGCACGGAAGAGTTGTTTGCTATGCCCTGGCTTGTGCCCCTAGTGGTTGCAGTGCAGAACTGCACTAAAAGTAAAATAAACTGAGGCCCCAGCCACACGTGCCAGAAAACGCAGGGGGAGGCGTGGCTATTTGTGCCGTCGCATTCTGATCTGCCATTATGCGATCAGACGCGACAGCGGCGCACCAGGGTTTTGTCCTTCAGTGCATGCTGCAAAGAGGATGACCGGAGGGAATAGGCTCACACTGGTGCGATCACACTGAACGAGTCCATCTGCAGCCTGTGGCAAACCATTTGCCAGATCTTTGCCGGTACTTTTAAACTGTACATCTTCGGCGGCACGCCACGGGTTGGCCATGGGTGTGCTATGCTTGCCAGATGTTGCGGTGTGATTGTGCCCCAAAAATCCACCCAGCATTTGTTCCTTTTGCGCGGCAAATTCTCCGTGTGATCAGGGCCTGAAATGCTTTTTTGTTGAATGCAGGATGATTCCAGCTTCATGGGCCCTCATGCCAATTTGGCCCCCAGAAATGTTGTACCCCCTATCAGCAGCCCTGTATCTTTGTATTTTCAACTTGCGATACTCCCTCTCCCCACCTGAAGTCTTACAGTCCATCAGTCATGTGGGGCTGCTGTGTTTTATCAGTAAGATATACAGGCAAAGATACTGTCATCTCTGTGGCCTGCAGAGCACATAATTAATGTTGCATATTGTAGCAGAAACAGCATTAGTAATAGCAATAGTAGAAGCAGGAATAAAGCTATATTATGAATAGCATTAACAGAGCTAGTTTTATACATTTATATTTTAATTATATTGAATGTAATTTTGAATGATCACAGTCTAGGTGCCACTGCGGCCTTGATCCTGATCAGCATCTACTGCATTTTTAATGGCATAGACTTCTGGAGATGGCAGCTCAGGATCCCACCATTACTATGGCAGCCATCTATTTCACTCAAGATGCTTCTGGCCTGATACATGTGGCAGATCATACACTCAATCTGCTGTTCTTTAGCCTCTACAAATGGAAGAGAAAGGTGGATTTTAGCTTCGTTCTACCCCATGAAATTATTTAATTTTCAAAGGGATAAATCCCTATCCAATCCCCTTCAGCAGCAAGACACTAGCAGTGGCCATGGGGTAAATAATCCCTGTCACATGTGGGAAGTGCAATATCCTTCAAGATCTCAGCCATCCCATCCAGCATCACCTTTGCCAATTGGTTGTCAGCCAGTCTACTCTTATCCAGTCATGGAACCTTGGTGGGGAGAGGAGGGATGAGCCTTAGCAAGCGTATTCTATTGTCTTAAGACCGAAGGTCAGAAGGTTTGTCTGACTGCATGGCCGGGCTAGTGCTGCCATGGCTATCTTATTGCAACTTAATACACAACAGGAACCAAATAGTTTAAAAAGGTGAGTTCGACCTTCTCTCTCAGACATGTGCCAATAGTGAAGGTGGACTACAGACCATCCTATTTCAGGTTTTTAGGGGGGGGGGGGGGGGATGCGATAACTGAACTTCTCTGCTGCTGGAAGCATTGGTTCAGATATAGTTGGGCAGGAGGAGCTCAAATTGAATAACAGTTTCCCATGATCCCTGTTTCCCTGGTGATTTTTCTCAGGTGTGGAGTTAAGGCAGCAGGTGGAAGAGAGTCGGTTGCTGCAGGAGGCGAGATATTTGATTTTAACTGATTTATGTTAAGCTGCTTTGAACACAGAAAAGTTGGTGTCCTCAAAATAGTTTAAATAAATCAATATTTTAAATAAGTAAGTGATGCCAAGGGCTCTTTGTCTCTCTGTATCTTTTACCAAGGTAAGCAGTGGTCCCCATCTGCGGATAGCTAAACCCAGAAATTGGGACCATGTAGAGGCTAAACAATTTTTTAAGCAAACTTGGGCCATGCCTCAGGTTTTCAGGAAAATCTGACTTTTTGAAAAAATCATGAATGTGTGTGGGGGGGTTAAATTCCCCCTCAAAATAACAAGGCATTCTCTGCACAAGTGCGCAGAGAATGTACCTACCTCTGGTGATTCAGCAGGCATCGTCAACACAGCAAGAAGACTCTTCTGAGGGGAATGAAGACTGCTGGCTTGCCCAGAGTGAGCTGCAGAGAGAGGCAGGAGGGAAGGAAAACTCTGCAGTCTCGCCTGAAGCTGCTCCAAGTAAGCTGCAGACAGAGGCAGGGGAGGGAAGACTCTGCTGGCTTGCTATAACAGCTCCAGGCAACCCTCAGAGAGCAGTGGAGGGGGGACTGCTGGCTCGCCTGAAGCTGTTGTGGGTGAGTTGCAGAGCAGTGGGGGGAGACTCTGCTTCCTTGCGGGAATAGCTCCAGGTGAGCCTCAGAGAGCGGGGGGGGGGGGGAGACTGCTGGCTCACCGGAAAAGCTCCAGGCAAGCTGCAGGGTGAGGTGGGGGGAGGACACTGGCAGCTTCTGAGTGGTAGGTGGTGGAGCCTGGCACCTCACCAGCCTCAGTGATGGGGGGGTTAGGATCCCCCCGTGAGACTCTCGTCCCCCTCACTGAGCTATAAGGTGTCAGGAATTGGCAGTGATGGTGGAGAGATTCCCCCTTGTGAGTATCGTGGGTCCCCACTTTTTCTATTATAAGTTCTTGCCTTTCATCAACAGTTAGTCTACTTTATTTTTGGAGAATTGGGGAAATCAGGCTTGAGGGCTAATTTGCACATTCCTTTTCTCAAGTTGCTGTTTGCAAATTATTGTACAGTGTACTCTGATGATTCTTTAGTCTACCAGAGGCAATTGCTCAAAAAGATCCAATTCCTATAAAAACAGCTATAGGTCAAAAAATGAAGGAGCAATGAAAAGAGTCATTTTAGGCCTGTGGTTTTTGGCACTGAACAGTTGTGAATGTATAAGCCATATAAATGTTAGCTTTCTAAATAAACATAACCTCCAGTTGCATGGAAGCAGTGAATAAAGTTGAAACTTGTTCCTTTTGCTAAACAATGTCTCCAAACTGGCATATATGTTTGTTCTAATGGAGAGTTGTATCTTGATGTATTACCCTCCCCCCCCCAAACCCACAGAAATGTTGTGCCATCTGTGTATCCTAAGCTTGCAATTTAGCATTCAGTAGTGAAGCAGCAAACAGAGGTCTGGACTTGTTTTCAGCTGAAGCAAGTTCGTTAGACATCCTTTAGAACCAAAATATGGATTGGAAACTGAGGATGGGGTGAGGGAGATAATTTTTTATTAAACCAAGCAGATTATTTTTCCTTATAGACACTTTTCCTTATAGACACTCAGTGGATGGCTTTGATTTCATTGTGGCTGAATAGGAAACCATATTCTGGAGCACCCACATGGTGGTAGCAGTCAGAATGGTGGACTAGGTGTGCACTGTACAGTTGCTAGCTCTGGGTGGAGAAATAAATGGAGATTTTTGGGGTGAAGCCTGGGTAAGGCAGGGTTGGAGGAGGGGAGGCGTCAAACTCGGACTCTAGTTTGGGGTGTGTTGGGCCTGCAGAGGGAGGGAATTCCTGAGAGAGGGGTGTGAGTGGGCGAGTGTGTGAACAGCTCTGTTGTAATGACGATGTAACTCTTCCTAAGATACCTCCCTTGTCTGGGATGACCGTGGAGCCTAAGTGTGCCTACTTCGCAGTTATAGATAAAGTAACTGTATATTCACAGGTGGGGGTGTAAAGTGAACGAAAGCTAGGTGGGATGATTGTGGGGTATGATTGGATGTAACTGAAGGGGGGGCAAGCTGTAGGGGGCAAGCTGTTCCATTTGAACTGTCTATACCTTTGGATTCCCCCGCCAGAACCTCAGTTCTGACGTAGTACCGATTTGGCCTGGAACATCTTTATTTCTCAATAAACAAATCACTGCCAGAGGGTGTTGTTGAGAATAACTTTGTCCAGGAGTCTGACAGGAGGGACTTCAGGAGGGTACAATGCCATAGATTTCACCCTCCAAAGCAGGTATTTCATCCAGGGGAATTAACCTGTCATTTGGAGGTCAATTGTAATAGTGGGAGATGTCCAGGCCCCACCTAGGCTGCCTGGAGAACTAATTTCAAATATAAGTGTACAAAGAAACTCACTGGGTGACTTAAAGCAAGTCATTCTGTCTCAACCTAACATTTCTTCTAGGGCTGCCATGCAGAAAAAAATTGAGGCGAGAAGAATGGTCATCTGTGTTCCTGCAAGCTTCTTAGCGGAATGGTGGAACCAAACTATAAAGAAATACTCCCACCCCCATAAATTTACCATAATCTTGCTCAAATGACCAAGGATAAGGATTGGGTTCTGTCATTATGCAGCAGAATGCTAGAGTAGGAAACAGGCTCCTCAGGAGCAAGAAATATCTGTGACAGCATGCTAACAAGGTGCTCGACATCAGAACATAGCCCCACAGCAGCATTGGGTCTGGGCAATCAGGCAAGCTGGTTCATGCTAAGCAGTTGAACCAGCAAGGATCCCAGCAAGGACTAAGGTTTAAACAGTCCCAGGGAGAAGCAGCCCCACTCATTCTGGATGTTGTCATTAGGGCTTCATTGATCAAGGATGAGTCCTGATCCTATGAGGATAGGATTGGCATCCAGGTGCTAGTAACTGCTGATAAGCTGGGTGTGTGTGTGTCAAGAGATGCTAGTAGCTGTCACTCCAATGGTGCAACATCATTTATGGCTTGAACTCAGAAGGGACATAATTGCAAAAGGGTGACACTATAGGATTCCACTGAGTTTCATTTTCCTGCATTTTTTCTCTGCCACCCTACTGAGTGGTGGCAGATGTTGGGGGCTCCCAGTTGGAATTCTCCTGCTATAGTTGTAGCAGGAGACCTGGCAACCCTGTTTGTGGAGCTAAATGTGGGAGCGCCAGTCTTGCTCAGTGGCAGGATCATAAACTGCAATCTGGGCATGTCTTGAACCCAGGGCTGCCTCTTTGAGGGCTTATCATCCTTGATATTTTCCATTGAAAAAAGGCACCTGGCAGTGTTGGGGTCCCTTGAGACCCAGGTCTTCATCAGAGTAGTCAGTGCCCAGGTCTGCCTATCCTTCCTCAGCTGAGGAGTCTATTCCTGGGTCCAGGCCTGGAGGGGCCCAGACAAACAGACGCACACAATGCTCCATCCACATGGGAGCATCATATACCATCATGTCCTGCATCATGTGGGAAGATCAGGGGTCATTTCGTAGAAAAAGAGCTAGGGGAACTCATTAGCATAACTCATTAGCATATGCCACACACCCTGACATCAGTTGCCCGGCGGTGGACCTGCAAGGACAGCGGGAGTGCGAGGAAGCCCCGCCAAGGCCATCCCTGGCCCCAGGCAGGCAGGGGTGGGGAGAGGCGGGGAGGAAGCAACTTAACCTCCCTCTTCTCCTGCCTCCTCCTGGCTGAATGAGGGCTAGAAGCAGGGCGGCCGGAAGCAGGGGGCAGGGCTTCGTCATGTGCCCCGCCCCCTGCACCTCACCCGGGGGAACTGCGTTCCCCCACGTTCCCCCCCGAAATGACCTCTGGGGAAGATCAAATATAGATCTATTTTACCACAGCAATTTTCAAGTGTATTGACATGAACAAAATAAACACTTGCATGTTTGCTATACTTCATGATTATTCTCCTTAAAAATTGAAGATAGGTGGCATATATATATTAAATAAAAGAATTTTGTAGGCCAACAATTGGTATCTAAAATTGCTCCAAGGGCTGCTACATAATCTATATACAAAGGCTAAGAGACTTCTAATATGAATATATACTTCATGACAAAATGGAACTTCCTTTTAACATTTATTTGTATTACAACAAATGGAGTTGGAGACTTAAAATTCTGTGCACATACTACATTTTCCTGGGGGAATTATTTTGAGGGGAGAACTGCAGTGAAGAAAGAAAACTAGGCAAAATTGTTACCCAAATTGGCACTCTCCTAATTAATTGGGGGAATTAGCTTAAGGAGACAAAGTGAGAGGTGGATTACTGGGATCTCCACCAATGTATAGCAGAATTTTCCCTTTGAGAATTCTCAAAATAAACCAGTCATATGTTTAACTGGAAAGGGTTTTATTGAAAAAAGAAGAAAAGGGTGAAACACACAGAGAAACACACAAGCTATCTAAAAGGAAATCAGGGAGGAGATGGGAGAAAGTGATTTCAGAGAGGTAGTATTTACCAATCTTGAAGAGTGAGGTCCATGGAGGCAGCAGCAAAATGGTCAGCATTTCACTGAGTGAAGAAAAAGAAGAAGAGATTGGATTTATACCCCACCCTTCACTACCTGAAGGAGTCTCAGAGCGGCTTACAATGTCCTTTTCCTTCCCCTCCCCACAACAGACACTCTTGAGGTAGGTGGGGCTGAGAGAGCTCTCTCAAGTACTGTCCTGAGAGAACAGCTCTGAAAGAACCTATGACTGACCCAAGGTCACACCAGCAGCTGAGAAGGCCCACACGCAAGATGGGGTGAATGTATGGGTCCCAGAACACATACACACACACACTGCCATGGAGCAGCATGCCACAGTTATAGGGGAAAATACTCCCTGGTGGAATGCTGACATGTTTGCTCCCAAAACAATAACTTGATGATTTTTTTTTTGGGGGGGGTGAACAATGATCTTGGGAAAGGCTTGAGTTTACCTGCGGTGGACTACAGATGCTAATGGTGCTTGATGACCCTGTGATTATCAGATGGGAGAAGCTACCAGGTTTTATGAATAACTTTAAGTGTTGCTAAATTGGGATAAATAAGTAAAAGGAAGGGAGGCTGGGTATGTGACAAGGTTATTCCAAGGTGAGGGAATCTTTCTTGGGAGACCCACTGTCCTGATTTATGCATCCCTTTAGGGTGGGAAGAAGGTCGTTAGCTGGCCAGTCACTCTGACTTGCCTTCCAAAATACTTTCCCAGGCTCTTTCCTGGCTAGCATCCATTTTGTTTAACACAGTGGTTCCCAAACGTATTTGGCCCACCGCCCCCTTTTCAGAAAAAAAAAATTACTCAGTGCTCCCCTGGAAATCTACCTTCAATAAATGGACAAAACGATGCAGTGACAAATTTGCACATAGTAAAGAAAGATGTTGTTGTAAATAAGACACTTTGAAGTTCGAAATCATAAAAGTATTTTATAAAATCAACCATAGTAACATTTACATACACAGAGAAAGTTAAGATAAAGGATAATATTAAAATAAAAATCACAAATAACATTAAAAATAATACTAATGAGGATGAACTTGGTGCACTGCTATCAATTTATTAATGTTTGGCTCTATTTTTGTCAGCAATCTTAAATCACCGCAAATAGCTATTTGCAGTCGGTTTCTTTTTTTAGTTAACAGATTTGTGACCACACTGAACCCATGTTCCACTAAATATGTTGAAGAAAATACAATTAGAAACTTTTGTTCCATAGCCATAATCCAGGATAAAGTGTATCTGCTTTTGCAGCCAGAACTGTTTAGCCATCTTTGAATTTAAATTTCAATTCCTAATTTGTTGTTACTTCTATAAGTTATTTTTGTAATTCTGGAGATTCTTCTGTGTCTGTACTTGAAAAAGGGTCCAAAACCCAGTCGGGTATGTTCATTTTAAGAATATCTTCAAATTGTTGATTAAAGTCAGAATAGAGAGCCTCCGTGCTGACAATAGGTAAGCAAGTCTTTATCATGTTTTTCTACTGTTGATAAATTTGGAAACTGACTGAATTCCCCTCATCCTAAATTTCATTTGTACAGAAGAAGTTTTGCCACAAACGCAGAAATGACAGTTTTTGTTTTGATTAAATTCAGCTCATCACCTTGGAGTTGTAGATTTGTTTAATTAAATTTCATTAAGTTTATTAAACAAGTCTGTCAAATAAGCTATGTCTTTTTTGGAATCTATCAAGTTGGCTCGTAAAGCATCATCTTTGTTTTCTAGGAACTGTAGCACCGAGTCAAAGAGTTTATAAAACTGATTCAAACAGGCAAACAGATAGCCAAAGAACTTCTGTATGAAGCAGCAAGTGACTGAATTCTTCAGCATTTTCAATACAAAGTTGTCCAAACAATCTGTCATTCAGTGAATTGCTTCTGATTTTGTTGTCTGATTTAATGACATAATATAATGACCAATGTAGGTGTTCACTCAGATTTTTGGCAACTAGATGTTGACGATGAATGACACAGTGTACAGTGAACAGATTTGGAACCACTTAAAAAAAATATGCAAGAAACCCCCTGTAGCACCCCACCATCGCTGGAGCACCATCAGTAGCAACTGACAATATATTACTCAGGGGAATTTCTTTTTCTTTAAAAAACTCTTTCAATGCATGAAATATCAATTCTCCTTTGGTATCAGTTTGCAAATTCTTAACAAATAATAATTCTTGGCAAATTTTCCCTTCTTTTATGAATTGCATGTATGCTAAAAGCAAAGCTTCATTTCCTGGCAAAGTTGACTCATCAAGCTGTATAGAGAACTGGGATGTTTTTTAAATACTCACATAATGAGTCTTCAACATCTTGAGCCATTTCATTAATTCTTTGTTTCACTGTATTATTGCTCAAAGAAATTTTCTTGGTATTATCAGATGCTGGCTTTTGTAGCATGGTGCGTATTACCTCACTTATAGCCGGTAGAATTAGTTCTTCACCAACAGAATGCGGTTTTCCCGATTTAGCAATCAGTAATGAAATGTTGTAAGAAGCACACAGCCCATCGTCATCTTGTTTGGATGCTATTGAAAAGCGTTTTGCCAATGTCGGCTGTCTCAAAACGTTTTCTTTAAGTGCTTGAAAATAAGATAAATCCTTATCTTTCTTATCAGCATGAACTTTTGTCAAATGTTCTTGTAGTCTTGAAGGCTTCATAGCTTCATTTGATAAAAGTTTTTGGCAAATCAGACACATCAGTAATGTACTGTTTGTAGGCGACTGAATAAAGCCATCGTTCAAATACTGAATTCTATATTGTCTACATTTTATTTATTTATAAAACAATTAATTAATATTACCGGCAGCGGGCATGAATTATAGTTCTTCCCACCACTGGGGAATAACACCCCCCCCACACACACATGAATTGTTGGGGGAAAGCCAGCTTTGAAATATCTGGAAATCATTACTCTCTTGCACCCTCACACTAGGTGCAAGGCAGCTTACATAGTACAATTCAAAGAGAAATCCAGTACCCCAATTTCTTTAATCTTGAAATCACTACTTATCAGTGGCAGAGCAGGAATTCAAACCCAGATCTTCCAGACCCTTGTCTGACACTTAAACACTGTACCACACTGACCAGATGGCTGTCCCAAATAGAAAGAGAAGCTTCTCAAGAACTTCCACTTTAACTTCTGGGTTCCCAGCTGCAAAGTCCTGCTTCAAAGCAGGCAACCAAGTCTCAGTGCATCTCACAAGCCCGAGTGCAAGGGAGTCAGAATTTGCAACCCTTGGCTTTTCCCATTAAATATGCTCTATTTGCATAACTTCTGCAGACTACAAAGAATTTGGCATTATTTGAGGCACACAGCAGTACAGTCTCAAGAAATATATTTAAAAACCAACCCGAAAATTACAATATTTAAACAACAACCAATAACAAAAGTTGAATCACAAAATTAAAAACACGGAGCAAACCCCCCCACCATACCAACAAGCAATTACTACAGTTAATTTAAAAAAACCCAACCCAACAGAAATACTTCTTCTTCTTCTTCTTCTTCTTCTTAAAGTGGCCAGAAATACCAGTGCCATCAGGAGGTCCACCAGTGGGGCCAGGACATTAGAAGCCCTCCCACTGTTGACCCCCCCCCAAGCACCAAGAAGACAGAGCATCACTTGCCCCAGAGTCCCTATCTATACCTTGTGGCTAATAGCCACCTACCTCACAGGGTGTCTGTTGTGGGGAGGAGAAGGGAAAGGAGATTATAAAATGCTCTGAGAATCCTTCGGGTAGTGAAGGGCAGGATATAAATCCAATCTCTTCTCTTCTTCTCCCTCACTCCCTCCTTTCATGGGGATGGAGCCATGTTCCAAGACCATTTTTCCTCCAAACCTGCCTCTGATCCTCATTTTGACCTCCCCAGCTGGCTCATGCGGTCCTCCTGACCCCTAGGATCTGCTTTTCTAGAAGACTTTTTGGGAAAGATCATATACTTTGAGTATGTTTTACGAAACGTTTGTAGCTTCCAGTCCATGGACCTAAGTATTTATGTTTTAAAAGTATGTATGATACAGCTACACAAAAAAGGAGTATCTGACATGAGCCTACATTTTCCCCACAGTCCATCAAACTATTTCCAGGGTCAGACCAGAATTGAAGCATAATGGCAGTAGAGAAAAGGCTTGTGCCATTCCAACAAGACGTAATTGTACTGCAATTTGGCTTAGGCTCTCCTCTATAGTGTGGTTGGCCTCATAGGCAATCCAGCCTATGTAGCATAAATCCCAAAGAGACGGGGGGGCGGGGCGTCTGCTGGTTAATGGCGGACGCTAACTAACTGCGCTCCACACCGAACCTCCAAATCCCCCGAAAAAGCAACGACTTCCACTACAAAAGATCAATCCCAGAGTATGGGAAAACTCGAAGAAAAGAAGACCAAACCAGGAGACCTAATTAAAAACAAGATTAATACCTTCTTTACTTCACAAAGCGCAACCGGAGCCGCGGATCGAGATAAAACTACAACAGACAAAATGGCGGCCGGCGGAACACAAGACACAGGAGCAGTACAGAATATAACTAAAGAATACCTGAGAGAAACTTTGGGACAATTTAAAAATGAAATCCTTGAAAACCTAAACGAGATTTTAAAACCAATAGCGGAGCAAATAGAAGCAGTAAAAACCTCCATGCAAAATGTCATGCAAACAGCAGATACAGCCATGGAAACGGCTATAGCAAACCAGAATAATATACAACAAATGCAAAAAAATCAAGAATGGGCAAAGGAACGTATACTAATGCTAGACTACCGAGCCAGAGAGAGATTTTTGAAATTTAGAGGCATCCCGGAATCGGCGGAGGGCACAGAAGACCTAACATCATTCCTCTCTAACTGGCTGGTAAAAACTATTCCGTTTGAAGATGAGGTGGCCCCGATGATCACAAGAGCTTACAGACTTGGCCAGAAGAACAACGAGAAGAGGAAATTGCCCCGGGACATTCTTGCAGAATTTCTGGACTTTCCAATAAAAAACTTCATCTTGCAAGAAGCTAAAAACAAGGGTCCCCTCAAATTCAATGAAAAGGACATTTCAGTATTCCCGGACATTCCACAAGAGGCGATACAACTCAGACGGGATCTAAAACCCATCACAAAGCGTCTGCAAGAGGCGAAAATCAAATATAAATGGACAATCACAGGATACCTTCAGATCAGGCTACGAGGCAAAACCTACCAAGCAGAAGATTATGACTCCGGCATTGAGCTGCTTGAAGATCTTGGATTACAAGTTCCAGAGGACATGGAAACGGAGAAGGAGCAACACAATAATCGAAAGAGAGGGAGAGAGGAACAGAGCTCACCTTATAAATGGCACCGCATCCCAACGAGACGCAGAGTGCAGCTTTAAGTAAAGTATAAAAGACTGTGCTACTACCTGTTTTATAAGCAGGGAAGTCTAAAAGAAGATATACTAGTTTAATTATGTGTGACAAGGGGGAGGAGGGAGGAAAGGAGTGGAGGCAGTTGGGGAACCGATGACAAGGCAAACACTACTTTTGTTATATATGCTTTTTAGTGAGCTGGCAGTTCCCACAGGAGAGCAACGTCTGCTCTGGGGGAACAATTCTCCCACCAAAGGGTTCTGCGTAGGGAAGAGGGGGGAGGGGGGAAGGGGGATGTTTATGATGGTTTTTGTGTTAACGCACTGTATTAGTTTGGAGGGAGGAGGGAGGGAGAGGAGAGGGGAAAGGGTTATGTTCTTTGAAAAGTTAATGTTCTTAAAGTTGAATTTTCAATGTAAGGGTTCAAATTACA
>NW_015167102.1:169117-179827 GCF_001447785.1 Gekko japonicus | reverse complement strand
GCAACAAAAAGAGACCAACACAAATTTTATTGGAAATTTAATAAAATTTTATTGTATGATGCTAAAATGAAAACACAATTGCATGCTGAAATCACATCTTTTTTTCAAAATCACTCCTCTCATCGGTATCCAGCACATCTGTTATGGGATACTCTCAAGGCAGTAATGAGAGGAAAATGCATCTCCTTGATGGCAACCTGTAAAAAAGAAAATCGAAAACACCGTCAAGATATTTTGCAATCTATAGCAACACTTGAGGACTTACATAAAAGAACATGCAGTAAAAAAATTTATAAACGCCTAATAAATGCTAGAAAACAACTGGAGATGTTGGAGTCAAATTTTATCCAAAAACAAACTTTCAATACAAGACAAGCAACTACAAACAAGACGCCTAAAAGACTAAAATACATTTCATGGAAGATCAAACAAAAACAAATAGAGAGACATATTGCAGCACTTAAGGATGAAAAAGGAGAAATTAAGACATCTCAAACAGCTATAATGCAAATAATGGAAAAATTTTATACAAATTTATACACCTCAACAAACCCAAACATGGTAAACATCCAAAAGTACCTAGAGAAAGCAATTAAAATGCCTAAACTTAGCAAGGATCATTTTGAACAACTGGAAGCCGAAATCTCTATTCAAGAAATTGATCAAGCAATTAAAAATCTAAAAAATAATAAAGCACCAGGGCCGGATGGCTTTATAGCTGAATATTATAAGGTTTTTAGCCAACAATTAAATAAACTATTACAAGAGACATGTAATGAAATACTTAAAACGAACAAGATGCCAGGTACGTGGAGCGCAGCAAATGTTATTCTGTTGCCAAAAAAAGGCAAAGACACTACTGACCCTAAGGCATATCGACCAATATCGCTCCTCAACACTGATTATAAAATTTTTACTACAATCATTGCACTCAGAATTAAAAATATAATTGCAAACTATGTACACCACGACCAAACGGGATTTATTTCATCCCGAGACATAACTGATAACATTAGAAAGACATTAAATATAATTCAAAAAGCTAAATTACTCCCACGGCAACAATCATTACTACTTTCATTAGATATCGAAAAAGCTTTCGATTCATTAGAAATTAACTACTTAAATCAACTATTACAATTTTTACAATTTGGCCCAAATATTTGCAAATTTATTCAAGCAATATACGAATCACCTAAAGCTACTTTATTAATCAATGGAATGACATCCCGGACTCTTTCTCTGTTTAGGGGAACTCGACAGGGTTGCCCCCTTTCACCCCTTTTGTTCATTCTAGCAATGGAACCCCTTGCATGCGCCTTAAGAGCTAATACATCAATTTCAGGAATAAAAATTAACAATATTGAATACAAAACCAGCATTTTTGCGGATGACATGATAGTCTATATATCAGACCCAATCAAGTCATTACAAGAAATACAAAAAGAACTGAATGATTTTGGAAGTATAGCAGGACTGAAAATCAACCAATCAAAAACAACGATATACCCTATTAAACTTTCTGACATCATAACTAAAACTTTGAAACAAACCTATAAATTTGAGTGGATAAAAAAATCGTTATCATATTTAGGTGTTAATATTTCACTTGATTTAAATAACCTGCTTAAAGATAATTTTTCTATTTTACACCAAAAAATAAATAATCAGCTACTTTCATGGAATAAAAATTTTTTTTCTTGGTTTGATAGAATCAGTATATTAAGATCTTATGTTCTTCCAAGATATTTATATCTTTTTCGCGCCTTACCAATTTACCTCAATCAACAAATATTTAGAAAATGGCAAACAGATATCAACAAATTTCTATGGCAATTTAAATTTCCAAGAATTAAACATAAAACAATAAGTCAACCATCAAAACAAGGAGGACTGGCGGCACCGGATTTAAAGCTTTACTACGTTGCCACTAATCTTGCCACTCTAATACGCCTTTACCACGAAGATGCTACACCAGATTGGAAACCTATGGAATTACTTACCATACATAATGACAGTTTTCCAGAATTACTTTGGAAACATAATGAAAAAGATGTCCAAAACCGAATAACAAACCCCTTTCTTAAAACTTTAATTAAAATATGGTTCCAATATAAGAACAAGATATCTTCCAAATACTCCCAAATATGTACATTTACAGGACAAAATTGGTTCCCACCTGCTAAAAACAAGGATACTTACCAAAATTGGAAAAAAGCCAATATTACACGCATTATGGACGTTCTTCACAAAGGCAAATTTCTATCTAAAGCAGACCTAGAAAGGAAATACAAAACAAAATTACAATGGTTTGAGTATTTACAGGTAAGACATTTGACTATGAGTATAAACTTTCAAAAAACTATATTAAACCCTCTCACGAATTTTGAAAAGCTTTTGACACATCCATACAAGAAAAAGGGTATGATTGCTAAAATTTATCAAACCCTTCTGACTGTGATTGCCCCAAAAATGCATACATATCAAAATGCATGGCATAAAGATTTACAGAAAGAGCTCACAGAAGAGCAATGGAAAACCATATGGAAAACACAATCACAAATCTCAATATCTTTATATATACAAGAAACATCAACTAAAACTTTTATGAGATGGTACCTAACGCCAACTAGACTATCGCATATATATGGTAATACATCTATGTTATGCTGGAAATTATGCGGAAAAAAAGCCGATTATTTTCATCTATGGTGGAGTTGTATGCATATACAAAAATTTTGGAAGCTAATCATAACACAAATTGAAAAGCTAACAGGGTATAAGATACCTTTAGATCCATCTTTAATATTGTTAAATCTATGGCCACTTGACACATATACCCCAAGAGTTAAAAATTTAATAAATGTGTTACTTACAGCAGCCAAGATGGTTCTTGCGAGGCGTTGGAAAAACATTAAAATACCCACAACCACACAATGGTTACATAAAGTTTGGGAATTGTTTCTGCTAGAAAAGTTTTCTATATATAATTCTGAAAGACAAAATGAGTGTGATTTTCATGACCTTTTGAATAAATGGAACCCGATACTGGACAAGATTGCGATTGACAAATTTACATGGGAAACTATTTCTACTGCAAAGAACCAACTTATGGTTTATGGTTTATAATTGTTGAATTTTGAATACTGTTATTAATAAGGTTTATGATAGATATATCTATTTTGTTTTGTAAATGTTGAGACACCTTTGATCTTCAACCTTCTTCTTCTCTTTTTGCATGTACAACCTATTCTAAATAAACTTTGTTGGTTTAAAAAAAAAAATAAATCCCAAAGAGACATCGCTCTGAGAAACCAACAAGGACTTCCAAACTTAAACATTTTAAACATTTTTGAACCCAAGAATTACAAATAGGTTTCTCACTTGGAATTACAGTTTATCTCCAGATGACAGAGATCCGTTCCCTTGGAGAGAACGGCTGTTTGGGAGGATGGATTCTATGGCATTATAACCTGCTGTGGTCCCTCCCCTCCCCAAAGGCCACCCTCCCCAAGTACCTCCCCAAATGTATAGGAATTTCCCAACCCTAGCTGCAAAACAGTGGCAACTCACTGCCGCTCTAAAGTTCTTCATCAGAAGAGGATGCTTCTGACCATTCTAGTGCTACCAGAAAACTCCCTCTCTAGTGCAACTGCCAAAGAAGGGAGGGTGGTGGTGGGGAATCTTGCTCTTTCATTTTTATTTCCTTGCAAGGCCAAACATGCTGTCTTTGGAAAGGTTTCAATCCTGCTTTAATTCATTAAAAAAGTGAAACAAAAATCACCATTTACATCGTTGACAGCTGGCAGGTTTTATGTGTTCTTATGATTCCTGCCAAGTATTTTTTTAAAAAAAAACATTTTCATTCAGCTCTGTCACGGATCCTTGGAGCTCTGGAAGTGTCAGAGTCTGATCACACAACAATGACATACGGTACCTGCAGGCATGAAGGTATTACACTAATAAATTGGTGTAAAGGAAGTTACAACTCTCCTTTTTACTTCAAAAATATTTTTAAAGGGTGAAATATACCAGCAGGATGAGGAGATTTTTTTTTTGTTTCAACTCTTCACCCATCGAGTGCCAGAATATTTTAGTTAATCATGTAATTATGTCCTAGTCTTCTTTAAAAAAGACAAAAAAGGTTAAGATGATCTAGTGCTTCCCTTAGGTGTCTGTAGCCTCTTAAATAATTGTCAAGTAGCACTAAGAGGATGGATTTGCTTGTGGTTAAAGTGGCATTCTTTGTGTTAAGAAATCAAATTTCAATCATTGTTTCTATCCCAGACTTAACAAATATTTGATCTCTGTCTCTCTCTGTCTCTCTCTCTCTCACACACACATTGCTAATCTAAAAATAAAATCTATTTATTTCATGCATTTCATGGGTTGGTTATGGGTTGGTTTGGAGGGATAGATTCAGGAAGGGAGATGGAGCAAACCCAAAGGTACTGTGGTTTGCCAACTAACTTGCAGTTGCTTGCATGGCACTTGACAGTTCATGATTATTTTGCTGAGTTAAGGCATGCCTACTGTCATGTTTCTCTGAGAGTGGTTGGAAGCTATCTCAGAGCACCCCAGGTATCTGCAGTACCATATCAAAGTCCCATGGAGGAGCTGAGTGGGAGATCCAGACATAGGGTTCCCAGTCTCTAGGCAGCACCTGGAAATCTCCTGCTATTATAATTGATGTCCACACGGCCAAGATCAGTCCCTCCGGAGAAAACTGCTGCTTTGGAGGATGGACTCTATGGTATTATACCACACAGAGGTCCATCCCCTCCCTAAACCCACCCTTCTCAGATGCCACCCCACTATTTCCCAACCCAGAGCTAGCAACCCTATCCAGACAGCAGACCAGCAGACCAAGAAGGACAGAGATGGTGGAGCTGATATCTACCATTCCTTTCTTCTTTCTGTGGCTGAAGTATTCTATAACTACTCCTTGTGCCTTCTGTATTCTCAGATGGTGGATCTGGATAAATAACATATTAGAGAATATGGAAGAGAAATAATAGCCTGCATGCTAGTGGAAATCCTCTCAAATGTTGGATGAACTGATAGGCTGAAAGCTGAAATTTCACAAATTTTGAGTACTTAATCTGGTTAACATAAGAGAAGAGCAAACGGTGTTTTGCTACACAGAGTGGGCTAGTGCCATTTTTTCTTACAAATAAGGCACTGCTAGAGAATAGATGCCAGTTCTAATTTGTCCTATACTCCTGTTGATTGAAGGAGCTGTTGATTGAAGGAGCTGCGGTGGCTCAAGTGGTTAAGACGCTGAACTGCAGGCTGTGGAAGGTCAGTAGTTCAGCAGTTCGAGACCCAGGTGCTGCATGACGGAGTGAGCTCCTGTCTCTAGTTCCAGCTCCTGCCAACCTAGCAGTTCGAAAGCAAGAAATTGCAAACAGATAAATAGGTACCACTTCGGTGGGAAGGTAACAGCGTTCCGTGCACCTTGGTGTTTAGTCATTCCGGCCACATGACCACGGAAACGTCTTCAGACAGCGCTGGCTCTTCGGCTTTGAAACGGAGATGAGCACTGCAACCCTAGAGTCGGATTCGACTGGCTTTTGAGCAAGGGAACCTTTACCTTTACCTACCTGTTGATTGAAGTTTTGCCCATCTCCAAGCCTGTTTTACAAGATTCCTAATAGGTAATTGTTAGGTTCAGAATAGCAACCGACAGCCCAAATTTGTGAGTCCAGGCACCACCACGGTAGAAAGGACAATGAAGCTGCATTCCCACCAGTGATCTATTAGGCATGTACTGATGCAAACATCCCATACTTTATACTCATAGAAGTTAAAACATTATGAACTATATAAAGGTCACACTAAACCCACCAAAACTCAAAATCAGTGAAACCAATATAAAACCGCATTGGGAAGAGCACCAGCATTATTTCCCCAAGAGTCATCTTCAAAGATGAGCTTGATATTTCTGTTTAAAATCTCAATGTTAAGTGCATTTATGATATCAGTACCCACTCTGGAAAAGGTCATGTACTTCCTTGAATCTGATCTTACCATCTTAATAGAGGACATTCATACTGGACCTCCTTCCTGATCTCAGTGCACAGGGACCAGTTCATATACGGCTGAAGAAGTGGTCTTTAAGATACATTCAAGGCCCCATGTGAAGTGGCATACTTGATCCTTGCTCAGGTCCAAACCCTGTTGCTTGAAACGGACCCTTTCCCCCAGCTAGTAGCTCTGCCTCAGTCATTGGTCTGCTTTACATGGGTGCTTACATCTTTACTTTAATGATACTTTAATGATACAGAGCCAATTTGGCTCTGAACAGTATCACAGTAAGACTTAAAAAAGGAAGAAAATTTAATACATACATATATATATATATATATACACCCAGGCCATACTGCTGGACCTAGAAACACCAAATTTGGGGAGAGCACTCCTACCATGACGTAGATGCTCACTAAGAAGGGATTTTTAGAAATTCAACCACTAAGGGGGTCAAAAGGGGTAAAATATGCTCCCACATTTATTCTTATGTGGCTGCCAGGCTGCTGCCTCCTTGCACCCCCCAATCTCTGATTGGTCAGCTACAGAGCTCAGTGTTCTGAGGTAAAAACTCCCAACAGTTACAGGAGACTGCAGAGAGCTAATGACAGTTGGGCAAATCAGGAATGGCCAACAACCACCTGTGAGGTGCAGTAATGCTGCTTGCCGAGCCTCTCTGATGGCTTCCAACATACTCCCCCCCACCTCCTACACCTAACAGGCGGTTGTCTGTTAGGTGCGGCAGCAGTTGCAGGGTGCTTAAAGCCATGAAGGAGCCCACCCCAGCAGTAACGCCTTAGTGATCCTGCCAGCCCCATCTCCACAGTGGCTTCTAATACTCCTCCCCCTCCTACACTGGACAGACAGCTGCCTGTCAGGTGTAGGAGAGGAGGTGGGATGCTTACAGCCGCCAGGGAGGTTTGCTCAGCTGGATGGCCTTAGCCCTGCTGCTGGCCCAGCCTCCCTGATGACTTTAAATACAATTCCCCCCAACACCAGACAGGCAGGTGTCTGTCAGGTGTAGGAGCAGGACCAGGGCACTTTAATCCATCAGGGATCACCTTAGCAGTGCTGCTGGTCCAGCTTAGCAACATTCCCACCCACAATGGAAATGTACCCCAAATTTGTAGAAAACTGGTTTCCTTTATTAAGTTATTTAACTTCTCACAATGTGAATCAGCGATTCAAGACTCCTGAATAGACATTTTTCAAAAAAGCCAGCATGGCAATTGAGTTAATGAATGTTCATGGGGAGATAGTAAAGGATCTTTCTAGGAGCCATTTTGATGCGTGCCTCCCTCATGAACCTGAAGAAATGTCTACCGCATCACCACTCCCTCACACCAACTCCCCCTCAACCTCTCACCTCTTACTGCCCCCAAGAAAGCTCCTGGCAAACATCGAGCCAGATACACCAATGCTACAAGGAGGAGGCAACTTAGGAATGTGGCAAAGACGTTTGCACATAGTACTCCTGCAGTGCACTGAACTATACAGGCCAAGTACCAGTGAGATCACCCTGAGGTGCTCAGAACAATAATGTCTCCATATGAGCAAAACAATCCAGGAACACAAGTAGAAAGGCCATCACTTTTGTGGAAGGTAGCAGGAGTGGACTTAAAAGACAACTGTTTCTTAAATAGACAGTTGTATGTGGCCTGCTCCAGAGTGAGCTCACCAAGCAGCCTGGTGATCCTAGCACCTGAGGGCAGAACCACCAGTGTGGTCTAGAGAGAGGTTCTTCAGTAGAGAAAAAAAAGTACGTATGTCTCACTTCAGTTTTTACACTACAGTCTTCTCCATTAGAATTCCTACAACAAATGTTACATTTCAGACTTCACATCATCAGTATTATAACTGGATTTACGGAACTTAAATACCATAGCGAAGCATGAGTATCAGGCTAGTGTATCTATATAATATAAAAATTTAATGGTTTTTAATCTTAATCGACGGAGGAAAGAACTTGGGAAGTGCCAATGTAACATTAAAATCCACCCCTGGTAAACGAAACCTCAAATTATCCAGTTCACACCTAGAATCTTGAATATAAGCCTTTATTCAACTATCTCTTGCCTCGTTAAGCAAATGGCAGTCAAATAGACAGTGCTGAAGGAAGTCTATTTGGCCAGAACTGCACTGGCACAGTCGCTCAAGGTAAGGCATCTTATTTAAGTGTCCCAATAGCTCCCCTGATGGAATAGCATTCAATGAAACCAGCATAAATAATTGTCTGTAGCACGGAACTGTCAGGAAACCATAATAGGCTGGAATAGATTGTGTTAAATTTAAACCTAAATATAAAGGTGAGCACACTCTGTGTGCTCTTATCATGGTACCTCTTATCATGGTACTTCTAGTATCACACATAATTCTTTTGTCTTCTGTCAGTGTGAACTGCACACCTACAAAGAGGAGAGTATGCTGGATGAAAGGAAGAGAAGGAGGATAGCTTATTCTCCTGCCCATAAAAAAGTGGGTGGTGCAAACACATCTGAAGCCCCCCCTGAGGAGTTCACCCTCCTTTCCATGAAAAACATGGCCTCCTACAGACCTCAAGGTAGGATTGCCAGCTTCGAGGTGGGGCCCAGAGATCTCCCGCTTTTATAACTGAACTCCAGCTGACAGAGATCAGGTCCCGTGGAGAAAATGGCTGCTTTGATGGGTGGACTCTATGGCATTGTACCATGCTGAGTCCCCTCCCCTCCCCGACCCCCACCCTCTCCCAGATCCACCCCCAAAGACTCCAGGTGTTTTCCAACCCAGACCTGGCAACCCTTCCTCAAGGTCAGAGCAAACTGCTAGTCATGACACAGTTCCTTAAGGGGAACTGAGCAAAACTCTGGCATCCATGAAACTATTAAAAGTGTGCTTCTCCTACCCTTTCACAATCTAGCTCAAGCACTGCTTGCTTAGCAAAGGAGGATACAGAAAATTCAGGGAAAATTCAGTGTAGTAACTTTGGGCACTACGTTTGCCCTGATTAATGTAATAGTGTAAAAAAATTGGCCCTTGTTCTCCAGCCCAATAAATCAAAAGAAATTAAAGCAGCACACAAATGCACAAACCCCCAAAGGGCTTCCACCCCTTTCAGGGTTTTTTTTTTTTTTTTTGCAATTGTTTATACTAGAACCATTTTTTTCTCTTTATGGAAAAAAAAACCCTGTGATATAACTCCAATCCATAAGAACAGTATTGCTCTAATTTCCAGAGGCAATTGGGAAGGAGTTACAGCAGATTACAGAGCTGAAGGCATCGTTCATCCAGGAAGAATGCGAGATCATTATTCTTGGCTTTCTTCAGTTTGAAAATAGCTGGAGGACATGAGATGTTATGTGCTGCCTTCCACCTATTGCAAAGGAATACCTATCTTGTCAATCAGGCAATGTTTGTATTGCCTGACTGAGTTCTTTTGTTTTCATTAGTTTTTTTAAATCAAAGTTTTGAAACCTGCTGCCCCTTATCATTGGCAATGAGACTAGCTCCAAGTTGCAACACACAGACCACAAGTATGACACATCTTGGCACCAAAGCTCAGAGGGCCATCGGCGCAGTCTTCTGTTACCAAATGCAATAATTAGGGCATGTGTGTTGCCTGGAGCTATTGAACTTATTAAGCCAACAACTACTTAAAATGGCAGGTTGCTTTTTGGAAAAAAACCCACCAACTTGCTGATTTTTGTCTGTACAAGATCCTATTTGATGCACATAAATTTTGAAAAACTTCTGCCCAGAGCTATAATTGCTCTGAATTGCAACAGGAGACTAGAATATATTTCTGAGTCATGTGATCATCTTTATTCACTATAGATGGATACATACAACAAATGGTTTGTGATCTACAACAGGATAAGTCTGGGGGATGTTCTTTTTGTTGACCAGTTACAATAACTTTGATATTTCAGTGTTACTGACTCCAATTAAGAGAAGTCAGTAATGGATAGATAGTTGTGCTATGCAGGACATTTTCTGCATATTGGTGCATGCTAGGCTTCACTGACCAAAAGAAATAGATACAGGCCAAAGAATGGGAAGTATCCTATCATAGATCTTCTCCAGCCTAAGGAGACTTGCTCCAGCTTGTGGCTTTTCATTAGAGGGATAATTACTTACATTTGAGAAAGGCTGGAGATACCCCATGATCAGAGGTCAATTCGGGGGGGGGATCATGAGGAATTGCCGTTCCCCCGGGTGAGGTGCGGGGGGCACACGATGAAGCCCAGCCCCCTCCTTCCGGCCGCCCCGCTTCCGGCCCTCATTCAGCCAGGAGGAGGCAGGAGAAGAGGGAGGGTAAGTTGCTTCCTTCCCGCCTCTCCCCACCCCTGCCTGCCTGGGGCCAGGGAGGGCCTTCGCAGGGCTTCCTCGCACTCCCGCCAGCCTTGCAGGTCCACCACCGGGCCCCTCATGGGGCTCGGCAGTGGAGTCGCAAGGCTGGCGGTGACGGTTGCGGCCGGGACCATTGGGAGCGGGGGACCTTCGCGGGGCTCGGCAGTGGAGCCGCAAGCCCGGCGGCGGTTGTGGCCGGGTCCGTTGGGGGCGGGGGGCCTTCATGGGGCTTCCTCGCACTCCCGCCGGCCTTGCAGGTCCACTGACGGGCCCCTCATGGGGCTCGGCAGTGGAGCTCCAAGGCCGGCGGCGGCCGGAACCGTTGGGGGCGGGGTGTGTGGCCTTATGACACACTTC
>NW_015167102.1:136583-169099 GCF_001447785.1 Gekko japonicus | reverse complement strand
GATCGGGGCACCGGGGGTGGAGTGGGCACATGGCGAAGCCCCACCCCCTTCTTCTGGCCGCCCCCTGCTTCCAGCCTCATTCTGTTGCAGAAGGAGGAAGAAGCAGGAGGGTAAGTTGGCATCCTCCCTCTCTGCCTGGCCGAGGCCACTTCACGTGGCCTCCGCAAGGACTCCCAGCCCCATCCAGGAGCTTCCCCGAGGTAGCTGTGTTAGTCTGTTGCTACAAAATAGTCCAAGAATTCAAATAGCACCTTTAAGACTAACAAATAGCACCTTTAAGACTAACCTTTAAGACTAAGACTGAGTGGTGGGTGTGGCCTTATGACACACTTCCGGTGATGTCAGGGGGTGTGGCATATGCTAATGAGGTATGCTAATGAGTTCCCCTAGCTCTTTTTCTACGAAACGACCCCTGCCTATGATGGCGTACAAGGCAATATGTTGGTACAAAAATGCTTCTGCCTGGAGCATTTAGCAGAAATCTACAAAAAAGTAGGAGCTGCAGTGGCTCAAGTGGTTAAGACGCTTAACTGTTTGAGACCCGAGTGTACTGCATGACGGAGTGAGTCTCTAGTTCCAGCTCCTGCCAACCTAGCAGTTCGAAAGCAAGAAATTGCAAGTAGATAAATAGGTACCACTTTGGTGGGAAGGTAACAGCGTTCCGTGCGCCTTGGTGTTTACTCATGCCGGCCACATGACCACGGAAACGTCTTCGGACAGCGCTGGCTCTTCGGCTTTGAAACGGAGATGAGCACCGCAACCCTAGAGTCGGATTTGACTGGCTTTCGAGCAAGGGAACCTTTACCTTTACCTTTTTACAAAACCGCAGACCATGGCCCCGTTCACACGGAGCATTTGCCGCGCTAAAGAGACGAATGATAGGTGGATTTTCCGGGCGCGATCACACCGCAACATCTGGGAAGCGTAGTGCTCCCGTGGCTAACCTGTGGCTTCCTGCCGACAATGCACATTAAAAAACTAGTACCTCCAACGTTTGCCACGGGCTGCCTCCAGACACCCATGTGTGATCGCGCCGGCATGCGGCATTCCCCTCCAGTCCCTCGTTTATCTGCCGGCACTCAGGGAAGGACCCATGGTGTGCCGCCGGTGCGTCTGATCGCATAATCGTGGATCAAACTGCGCTGGGGTAATTAGCCACCCCTCCCCCCCGTGATATCCGGCCCATGTTACTGGGGCCCATGTACGTTTGTGGAGGCTAGGCATGAGGAGGACCAGAGCCCAAAGGCAGATGCCTCTTTCTCCGAAGTTGAGTACTCTAGCTGTAGATCCCCAACTCATTCTCACCCTTTTGTCTATTTACCTAGCAAACAAGTGACCTATGCGACATTTTGAGTTATCAAGCAAGGCACAGCCTCTCATGCTGGAGTGTAACTTTCCTGGGAACCAAGTGTATCCCCAATGAACATCATTTGGATGCCTTTCTTTTTAGCTGTCAATGCAAGTGGTGTGTGCTAGAAAAACTCAGTTGTTATGAGCTTTGAAACACATCTATTTTAGTATTTTTAAAGTTTAAGGAATGTTTTAGTAGCTTCAGAGAGAAGGAAGCAGGGAGCAATGTAAACTGTAACTCTTATAAATCCATGTGAGAACATGCTTTTATGCACTCATCTAAATCTGGACAGGTTGGCACCCATTGATAGACAGCAAGCTATGCTGTCATAGTAAGCCACAGAGACATCAAAGGAGTAAGTCTCAAAACAAAATATAAAATATTTTTTCCCTTTCTTTAAGTTGGAGGCAGCAGTGGTGTACCCTATGTGGCAGTGGGAGAGAGTAGCAGATGTGAGAAAACAATATGCAGATATAAATGTGCTGTTTTATATACCCTGCTTTCAGTCACGTTAAAACTGTTCAGATGGAGGTGAAGAGCCTCTTGGATGTCATGTTAGATTTATGTGATTGCTATCCATAAGAAGGAAGTGAGCCAAACCAGCAAGTAATACTCTGGATCAGCCTCACTCTGGGTTGGAACAGTCATTTGCCCAGGGGCCCCTGTTCTCACCCTGACCCATATGTATACTGAAGATCACTGTACAAAGATTAGTTATCCCCTTAATAATTTGTTGATTTATCTTCTACCTCTGACTCAATAAACAGTCTGTGGGAAAAGTTAGCTGAGACAAATATTGATAAATGCCTCATCTAGTTAATATATAGACTTCATTTAAACAATGTTATGTGGGTCAGAGTAAGTGTAAATGGATGTCTTACAGAAAATATTAACCTTCGATGACAGGATTGTATTTTGGTTCCCTTTTTATTTAACTTTTAACATTAATAATGTTGTACATGAAATGGACTTTCTTGATCCTCTCCACACTTTGAGATCAGATAAAATTTCAGTCCTGTTATACACTGGTGACATAGATTTGTTATCAATAATCCTAATAAGTCTGAGATTAATGTTAGCTAAATTTGGCACTATCTGTAAGAGGGAGCATCTTAGTATTCTGTAAGATGGAGCATCTTTAGTAGAACTAAAGTAGTGGTTTTTGGAATAGAAAAGAAACATAGATATTTGAGACACCCCATAGACCAGTGAAAATCTTTTAAATATAGGGGAAATACATTTGAATGAATAGGTTTGTGGAGAACTCACTTGGAGGCTGTTAAAATTATGGTTCCATGGACTGTTCAACAGATTTTGACATTGTTCAATAGGAGGTCAGCTAGTTAAACTTTAGGTGGAGAAAAGCAGTTCAAATATGTTATGGATCTGAGATCTGGGGAATCATCTTGGGTGTCCTCCTCTGTACTTAAGGAAAGCACCTGGGTTTGATTCCCCACTCCTCCACATGCAGCTTCTGGGTGACCTTGGGTCAGCCACAGTTCTTGCAGAGCTGTTCTCTCAAGAGCAGTTCTCTCAGAGTTCTCTCAGTCCCACCTACCTCACAAGGTGTCTGTTGTGGGGAGAGGAAGGAGATTTTTAACTGCTCTGAGACTCTGAGTGAAGGGAGGGGTATAAATCCATCATCATCATCATCATCATCATCATCATCATCATCATCATCATCATCATCATCATCATCATCATCATCATCATCATCATCATCATCATCATCATCATCATAGTTAAAGAAAAGATTTTTCCTGGTCCTTTCAATGAACATTTATGGGTGAAAACTGGGATCCTAATCTGGATTAGTGATTGCTTTTACAGTACCAAGGAATGACAGTTAAAACAGATTAATGCAGAGTATATGGATGTGATGTTGCATGCATGGGACACAACAGTGGAAGGTCTATCATCCAGCAATAGGTATGGCTTCACATCCATTGCCCTGCAAGTACTATGATTCACCCACTCACCTTCACCACCTGCTGCTCTATGTGGGACCAACTCCAAACCATAAAAGCTTTACCCATAATTTAAGTAAGCCAGACAGATGCAATTTCCCTAAAGCCATCCCCAGCTGTCACTAGATATGCACTGCAGGTATCAAATGGTCCCTTGAGAACCCTGGACTCAGCAAATTAGCAATACATTTACAAGACAAAATTACCAGCACAGTATTTATATAGAGTTTTGAAAGTTGTAAATGCTGAACTAGGCAAAAGAATAAATGGAACACCATTGGTATATTCATTTAAAAGTAATTATGTGTGTTCTGATTTGTATTACAGTAACAGCACATCATTTCTAAGAAGTGGCATAGATTAAGACCCTTAAGGCTCCTCTCTTGGAGGCTGGAAAAATACTCTTTAAGAACAGAAGATTTTGGCTAGGCTTTAAATTTTTTAAAGCTCTGTGTGGATTGTAGGATGTTTAACATAGATCAAGTTTTCAACTAGGAATGTTCATGCAATATGGCAAATTTGTTATTAGATGTCCAACCAATTTGACTCTGGGACTAGTATGGTTTGCATTATCCTTTTCTTTGAATCATGGTCAATATATAGGTGCAATGATACTTTTTTAGGGTGACTCGATGCCAAAACTTCTTGGACAAATTTTCAACCAGGAATGTTCTTACAATCTGCCATCTCTCAGATGGTTTCTGCCTTCTGCAGAGCCAACAGAATGATTCATCTAGGTGAGGACTTTGAGTCCCCAAACCAAACACAGTCCACCAACCATGCATGGTGATGACTTGATACTCTCTTCTTCGAGATATGGATGTTGCCCCTTACTTTTGGATTGGATACAGGTAGGTCCAAATATGTGACTAGAATGCTATTTTGCCTAGTCCCTTCTGGGTTTTTTAGCTGAACAAAAAATTATTTCTTTGAAAATGCTGGGATTGAACCTAGGACTTGATACACATAAAGCTTGTTGCTCTACTACTGTGCTTCAAGTTTTCCTTCAAAGGCTGGGTTGAAGAAAGAGTCTGTGGATTTTTCAATGACAAATGAGTATAAAGCTATCTTTTGTTACATTACTATCCTGTTAGAGAAAAAAAATGAAAATTAAGTTGGAAAAGTGAGACAATATAAACATCACAGTCTAGATCAGTAATGGCGAACCTTTTAGAGACCGAGTGCCCAAACTGCGACCCAAAACCCACTCATTTATTGCAAAGTGCCAACACACCTGAATACTGAGGTTTTACTTTAGAAAAAAAAAAACAACTCATACATTAACTTAAGATGATCCAAACAAAGTAAGGAAAGCAATCCCAAATGCTTTTGTTTAGTTCAAATTATTTGGCAGAGAATTCCACAGTTTAATGACGGTCTGGGCCTGCCTGGGGCGATGGCACGCGTGCCCACAGAGAGGGCTCTGAGTGCCACCTCTGACACCCGTGCCATAGGTTCGCCACCACTGACTTATGCTATCTGATTATGTGGCTGATTATGATCTTTTATGCTGTTGTTTATGAATTTTAACTTTCCAGGTTTGTGCCCGCATTTTAGCATATTTATCTATCTTGGAAACCACCTTATTAGATAGGTGATATAAATATAATTCAAATAAATCAAGTGAAGAAGAAGAAGAAGAGATTTAATTTATACCCCACCCTTCACTACACAAAGGAGTCTCAGAGTGGCTTACAAACTCCTTCCACTTCCCCTCCCCACAACAGACACCCTATGAGGTAGGTGGGTCTGAGAGAGCTCTTTCGAGAACTGCTTGTGAGAGAACAGCTCTGAAAGAACTTGTAAGTGACCCAAAGTCACACCAGCAGCTGCATGTGGAAAATTGGGGAATCAAACCTGGTTCTCCCAGATTAGAGTTTGCACTCCTAACCACTACACCAAACTGGCTCTCCATGGACTGATTAAAAGTGGGAACCAAACATATATACTTTGGTTTTTCATCCATCTAGACTTATCTTTACGAATTTGAGACAAATGTTTATATTGGATACACAAGAAAATTGGATTAATCAGAATAATTGCTGAACATCCAAATCTGGTAGTAGAAATGATTTTCATGGGTGATGGAAGGATAAGATAATTAGGGATTTCTGGATGGTAGTCTAAAATATGGTTAGCTAAGACAAATATTGGTCTTTGTTAAGGAATCCATAATCAGAATTCCAATCTTAAGAATCGGCGTCTTAGTTATAGCTGAAACAGAAAACAGCTAAATGCTTCCAGTGGTCTCTCTGTTGCCTCTTGATTCATGATATTTTGGAATTTGTACTTCTCAAACAACAGCATTTTTAAATATTCAGAGTAGGTATATAATGAAGAAATAAATTTCAGCAAAAAATGGCTAAATTTGGGATTTACATAAAACACAAATCCATGTATCTAATGCCCAATGTAAGTATTTTGGTGTCTAAAATCTTAATAAAACTACACTAAGTGAGTTTAGGTATAAAACTATAGTAAGTGCAATAAGACAACATTCCTGTACCCCCCTGCTGGGAGGGGGACGCTGGGGAAGGAAAGAGAGAGAGAGAAGGCATGGTGGTAAGCCAATCTCCCTCCCTCCCATAATTTTTCATGATGGGGGGGTTGGTGATGGTGGGGGAAAGCCAATCTCTCCTGGGATATCACTGGTGATATCTCAGGATCTATGAGGATATGGTAGGTGCTGGATAACTGTTTAAGCCCTTGAAAGACATTTACGGCCCCGGTCACACCGGCCGGATATCGCAGGGGAGAGGTGTGGCTAATTGGCCCAGTGCAGTTTGATGCACGATTACGCGATCAGATGTGCCGGCGGCACACCACCGGTCCTTCCCTCGGCGCCAGCAGGTAAACGAGGGACCGGAGGAGAATGCCGTGTGCCGGGGCGATCACACCATGGGCGTAAGGAGGCAGCCCGTGGCAAACGTTTACTAGTACCTTGGAGGTACTAGTTTTTTAACTTGCATTGTCGGCAGTAAGCCACGGGTGCGTTCCACTTCCCAGATGTTGGGGTGTGATCATGCCTGGATAATCCGCCCACCATCCGTGCCTCCCCCGCGGCAACTTTGCCGTGTGACCGGGGTCTACTTAGGTTTGCAAAAGGTCATCTTTAGAAGTCAAGGTGGGCAGTGACATACTATGGACTTTTCTAATATGTTGATTTTCCAAGCAGAGGTGGCTCATTATCTTCCATGGCATAGGTCAGCATGGCTGTTTGAGAGCCAACCATGCCAGGTGCTGTGATTGTTGCTTTCAGCTTGACTTTGAACCCTCCAAAAGCGACCAGAATAACATTTGCTGGTGATTCCTGCATGGTAACAGGCAAGGTAGAGACTATGCCTTCAGGTAAGGCATTTGGTTGAGGACCACTATCCAGCTTGCAAGAACACCTGCTGTACTAGGAACACCTGCTGTACTAATGGTGGAAAACCATAGCTCATAACCGTAAGGTTCTCCCCTACACTGAGGTGCCGTAATCACTTCCATGAACAAGGAGTTTGAACTCTTCTCTCGCTGGGTGAAAATCTGTTTGCTCTTGCATACCTTTGCAAAATGATTCTGTGCTCCACATTTGTAGCAAGTAGTTCCAAAAGCAGGGCAGGCCTTGGGCTTGTGACTGCAGCCACAACAATTGCAAGAGGATTGCTGTACAAATGAGCTATTTCTTGAGGCTGGAGAGTCACTTGGAAACTTAGTTACTTTGTGTCTTGGCTGCATTCCCTTTTGCATGCAAAGTCACTGGAGCCTCTGCAGCCATTTTTTGGGCTTGTGCATGAGCTAAGGTTTGAGCTCTGCAAATATCAACTGCTTTTGCAAGGGTGAGATCAGCATGTTCTATCAGCTTCTCCTTTAGCTAAAGACAATTTTGTCCGAATCGTAATGTCCTCTGCTGCTCCAAATTAACAATCTTGAGCTTTGCACCTCAGTTGTGTGACAAAACTATCAATGCCCTCTGCTTCACTGAACTGCCAAAATTGTTAGCGTTCAAAACAGGGGCCTTTTTCTGGGCTCACAATAATTTTTAAAGGCTGTTAGGACTTGTTCCAGGGTTTTCCTGGCTGGATCTGCAAACACATTATGCATATTATTGTATATTTCCAAGGCTTTATCACCAAGGCAGTGCAGTAGGAATGCAATCTTATACACTTCTGGTTTATTTATTGCACCAGATTCTGTGAAGTAAAGATGAGGCTTTTGCTCCCATCTCCTCCAGCTATCCCCCAAATTGCTAGCCAAAACCAACTCAGACGGAGGCTTGAAAGACTGCATCTTACAGGATTGAAGAGAAACCACAGGCCCTGGGAGGGCTGTGTCAGGTTTGATGAAGGAGCAGACCCACTTCTGTTTGGCTTCTCCGTAAAGTGTACTTTCTGTGGAGGTGGGTAAATGATCTGCCTAGAGAGATCCAGCAGGTAGGATGTCTTCAAAACCTTCAGACCTTCTTTAATGTGCAGAACAGCAAGGCTGGAAATGACTTAGACTTAACAAGGGCTGGAGGCCTAACTACCAACAAACCAGTTCTAACCAACACACACCCATTCATGTGAAGGGAGGGTGTTCCACTTAGGATCTAAGCCTGTCTCTTAAAGAGGCAGCTTCCATATACAAGAGTGTGCAAGCTTTTGAATTCTCCAGAATTTTTACTGAGGTTTGGATTTTTTTTAAAAAAAGTGGGAAGTGGGGAGGAAGCCTGTGATTTAAAACTTGTCAAGAATCATGACTGGGGATGACGGAAGCAATGAGCAGGAAGGAAATTCTGAAGATGCAGTAAGAGATGAGCTGGAGGCTGAAAACTGAACATGGATTAATCCAAATTAACCCTCCAGTCCAGGGGTGTCGAACTCATTTGTTATGAGGGCTGGATCTGACATAAATGAGACCTTGTTGGGCCGGGTCGGGTAGCGTAGATATAAACTGTATAAAAGACACAAAGGTGGGATTTTTTTACTTAAAATAAAAACATGCTTAAAACATTAGCACTCTTGCAATATTTTGTTTATTCAACAGCATCTGATAACTGACACCTCTTGTTCTGAATTATTGCATCAAAATGTCTGTGCTGTTGCAATGTTGAGTATGCTGTTCAAGTGTGTATCTGTAAGCTGCAAACCTACTTTTGATTTATTGACATTCACCACAGAAATCTCATGCTCAGAGTTCTGAGTCTAGGACTCAGGTTAAAACTTGAAATGGCTGAGTGAATGAGAGAGTCTGGTGAAGCAAGCTATGATGCAGCAGCAGCAGCAGAACTGGAAGCAGGAGATAGCCAGTTCCACTGTGGGCCTGATAGAAGCCCTCCAGGGGCCTAATCTGGCCCCTGGGCTGCATGTTTGACACTCTTGCTCCAGTCCCTCCAGTCCAAGGAAGGATTATTCCATTTCCATCCCCCCCCCACATGATTATATTCTTAGACTAAAGGCCAGCTCTTGCTTGATGTGCTCGCCAACTCTGTGACTCACTGTACTTTCAGTATTATTTTATAGAGGCCCTGTACGCTCTGCAGTCTAATGCTGAAAGTGGCATTTGGCTCTGTTTTTTCTCCTACAATGACAAGTATTTTCCTGCTTAAGGTGATAGCCGTATGAGCAGTATTAGATAGACAGACAGACAGAAAAGTATTTTCCATACATTGTGTTTGATGACAAATAATTATTCTTTAAAAGGAATCAGAATGCATAAATGCAAAAACATTAATTTGGATTTTAATTAGTTTTATTAAGCAGCCAGCAAGTAGTACCTGCATACTTTCCCGCAAGCAGCATTTTTGGACACTACTCCAATGTATGATCATTTCAAGTGGGGCCTGCAACTCATCAGCTTTAGTTCCTTATGGAACAACACAGTAACTGTTTGTTGGAAGTCACCAGGTAAAACAATGGCGACGCCTCCTATAGTTGAGTTATTTCTTCACACATCTTTAGCTTCTAAAGCAGCTTCATGAGACATGGTACACTCAGCTCATACTGTGAGTATATACTATTTTAAAAGTTTAGCTTTTCCTGTTTCTCTACTGATAATGCAAGGTGGTTGTTCAGCAGTTGACATATTTAAGGGTAGTTGCAGCTGTGGGAAAATGTCTTGTTGTTCAGTCGCACAGTCGAGTCCAACTCTTCATGATCCCATGGACCACATCATACCAGGCCCTCCTGTCTTCTGCTGTCCTCCAGAGTTTGCTTAATTCCATGTTCATTGCATTGATAACATCTAATCATCTCATCCTTTGTCATCCCCTTCTTCTTTTATCTTCAGTCTTTCCCAGCTTCAGGGTCTTCTCCAGTGAGTGCTCCCTTCTCACTTGGTGGCCAAAGTATTTGTGCTTCAGCTTCAGTATCTGACCTTCCAGGAACACTCAGGGTTGATTTCTTTTAGGATTGACTGATTTGATCTCCTTGCAGTCCAAGGGACTCTCAAGAGTCATCTTCAGTACCATAATTTGAAAGTGTCTATTCTTCAGCACTTGGCCTTCCTTATGGTCCAGCTCTCACAGCCATACATCACTACTGGGAATACCATTGCTTTGACCATACAGACTATTGTTGGCAGGGTGATGTCTCTACTTTTATTATTCTGTCTAGGTTTGCCATAGCTTTCCTCCCAAGGAGCAGGCGTCTTTTAATTTCATGGTTGCAGTCACTGTCTACAGTGATCTTGGATCCCAGGAATGTGAAGTCTGTCACTGTTTCCATTACTTCCCCTTCTATTGGCCAAGGACTGATGGGGCCGGATGCCATGATCTTAGTTTTTTTGATGTTGAGTTTTAAGCCAACTTTTGCACTCTCCTCTTTCATCCTTAGCAAGAGGCTCTTGAGGTCCACTTTCTGCCATTAGAGTGGTATTGTCTGCATATCTGAGGTTGTTGATGTTTTTCCTGGCAATCTTAATTCCAGCTTGTGATTCATCCAGGCCTGCATTTTGCATGATGTACTCTGCATATAAATGAAATAAGCAGGGTGACAATGTACATCCTTGTCGTACTCCTTTTCCTATGCAAAACCAATCAGTTGTTCCATATCCAGTTCTAACTGTGAGTTCTTGACCCATATACAGGTTTCTCAAGAGACATGTGAGGTGGTCTGCTACTCTCATCTCTTTAAGGACTTGCCACAGTTTGTTGTGATCCACACAATCAAAGGCTTTAGCGTAGTCAATGAAGCAGAACTAGATGTTTCAGTGACCAGGCATATATCTATTTCTGCTGAGTGTGCCTTAAGCACTTCTTTTTTTCCTTTAGTTTCCATTCAAACAGACTGCTTTCTCCATCTGAATAGCTGTGGCTGAGGCTTCACTTCAGCTTGCTGAAAGACTTTGATCTCTGCAGAAGTCTGTAAAAATATAGGCCTGGACGAGTTTCAGTGGCTGCCAGGATAGCCAATGGTCCTGCAAGTACCCAGTCACAGATAAATAAGTTGTTTTTGAAGTATTGAACTGTAGCTTAGAGTTGTTGTTAAGTAAACCACTATTGCTTTGTAGAGGAGGGGATTTTCTCCACCCTCCATGTCTGTGCTGCCTCCAGTTTCTTGTAGTCTAGTGAATCAACTGCCCTTCTTTGTAAATAGCAAAAGGATGTTCTGCCAGTAATCTGGGCCAGAATGGTCCAATCCCTTTAATCTTTGGCACTTCAACATCTATGATCATCCTGAAACTCCAAAGTTTTAAGCTCCGCTGGAATTAAGTACATCAGCAACTGGTTAGAACCCTAACTGGGTAATTGTAATGCTTGTGTTTTTATTTAGTGTTTTGATGAAATTTCTTCTTACTAATGCATTTAAGAATTCTGTAGAATTCTTATTTATTAGGAACAACTATAATTGCCTGTCCATGCGAGTTCTTAATGAAAATTATGTACATCTCAATATCCTGTCCTGATTAAAAACAGAGAAGGAATCCAAAAGACATCTTGAAAATCAGTGGAAAGAAATTAGGAATCATGGTGGGGACCTGAAGGGTTCTTGCAAGAGCAGAAGGCATTTTTGTTCACACAAGTGTATGCTGCAGATTTTCCTTTTCAACTCCAGTCCATCACACCCTATGCCAGAGGCAGATGTACTGTGAAACTAATGAAGCTTAAGCTTCAGGACCCCCAATCCCAGGGGGCCCCTGAAGCAACTTTTTTTTAATGAGTGAATTTTTCAACAAAAATTAATGGAGTTTTTAAAGTGTTATTAAAATAAGGCTATTTTAGTGACAGAATCATAAGCCAGTGGGTTGAAGTACTTAATACTGACCTTCGAATGGAGCATCCTCAGTGTTGTAGCCTCCCCTAAAGTGAGCTGGTTGTTCCCAGCAGCCTAGCAGTACAGCCTGGCCCAGAAAGAAGCAACAGCACCATAAGGGTGGGGAGAGGCCTGCACAGATCTTGTTGTTTCAAGGCCTGCTTTGGATTACTGCAAGTAAATGTTGGTAATCTGTGCAAGTATTAGAGCTCTTTTAAAACAAAGGTGAAGCGGGATTCAGGATCCAAGTGAGAAGAACTGCAGCCTCCCAGATGCAGCCTGGAAATCTTATCTGATGTTCCAAGATTGTGAGGTTAACCAGTACGTACAATATCTGTATTACTTATATGTTTAGACTTTTTGTACTGTGCCTCTTTGTGGATGCTGAAGATATTTGTATCCAATAATATCTTTAAAAGCCTTGCTGTGAAGTAATAGCAACTGGACTGGGATGAACAAGGACTCCTATGAAAACCTCAGTGCTTTTATTTATATAGTTTATTGTAATGTTAAATTGCATCTGTTGCATTGCCTCTTTTATGCTTGTGTTTAAGTGGGTTATTCATAAATACATGTAGTTGCAGTAGAACTAATAACAATAACAACTTTATGGCTGTAATTGTAGAGATCAAGACCCCAAGAGGAATAGCAATGAGTTCAAGAAAGTACTTAAGTGGATACCAAAAATGCAAACTCAAGGAGAAACGATCTGATGAAATTTCTAAATGTCAAAAATTATTGAACTATTTTACAATGTCAAGTCAAACTTTGTCAACACCTACCGCTGAAACAAGCCAAGCAAGCAGCGGCAAAGCCAGTGATGGTGCACAAACCATAGGAGCTCTTTCTAGCAATCATCAACCCACTGTTGACATTTTTGATACAGATGACAATCATAGTGGTCAACATGAAAGTAGCATGGAACAAGAAGAGACGGAGAAGAAACAGGAAACAGGAAGCGAATTCAGTGATTTCAAAGAATACAGTGACCTCGCAAACTGGCCCATAACAGTTGATAATGATTTTATACAGAATTGTTTAATGCAAGACATTAGTCTTTTTCAAAATAAAAAAACAGATGATGTATATATCGAATCCAGCAAGGTTTACAAGGAACAAAACAGAAGTTTCTTAAACTTCGCGGGTGGATGGGTAAAAGTGGGAGGGGTCTCTGTGGGTGGGACGGGGCCTCGGAAGGCAGCCAGAACGCTAGCAAAGGCTGTATATACTGTTTTGCTTGCAAACTCTTTTCTAGATGCCAAACATTACTTACAACAAGTGGGTTTTCTGACTGGATGAATGCACTCAGAACTCTGGAGAATCATGAAGACAGCATGGAACATAAGAGGGCAATGTTGTGTTGGATATCAAGAAAGTGAAATAACAACACTGTGGCTCAGCAACTTGAGATTCCTCCCCGCCTCTCCCCACCCCTGCCTGCCTGGGGCCAGGGAGGGCCTTCACGGGGCTTCCTTGCACTCCCGCTGGCCTTGCAGGTCCACCGCGGGCCCCTCATGGGACTCGGTAGTGGAGCTGCAAGGCCGGCACCAGCGGCCGGAACCTTTGGGGGCGGGGTGTGTGGCCTTATGGCACATTTCTGGTGATGTCAGGAGGTGTGGCCTTATGACACACTTCCGGTGATGTCAGGAGGTGTGGCATATGCTAATAAGTTATGCTAATGAGTTCCCCTAGCTCTTTTTCTACGAAATGACCCCTGGTTGTAGCTGTTATAAAGTTTTTAAGTGAAAGAGGTTTAGCATTTAGAGGTCATGAGGAGAAGTGGGGCTCACCAAATAATGGAAACTTCATGGGGGCCACTGAACTTATTACAGAGTTTGACCCATTTTTACATGAACATCTTGAGAAATGTAAAAATGAAAAAGTAAATATTACTTACCTATCCAAAACCATATATGAAGAACTGATAGAAGCCATGGGGAAACATGTGCAAGATGAAATTGTGACTCAAATCAATGATCTAGACACCAAATATTACTCTATTATTGTTGACTCTATGCCTGACCTGACACATTTTGACCAGCTGGTAATTGTGGTTCGATACTGCTATAATGGAAAACCCTGTGAGAGCTTTTTAACATTTATACGAATAGAAAACTATTCATTCATGACCTTGTTCAACAAAATACAAGACGTTCTGGGCAAACATCAGCTGTCAGTTGAAAATATCCGTGGTCAGTCCTACGATAATGCATCTAACATGAAGGGCTCAGAGAAACGGCTGCAAGCACTCTTTAAAAACATTAACAGGTATGCAGACTATGTACCATGTGCAGCCAATTCACTCAACCTTGTTGGAGTAAAGGCAGTGTCTACTGTGCCTGTTGACTATTTTGGCATTTTGCAGGAACCGTATCTTTTCTTTTCTGGATCTCCACAAAAATGGGGAATTTTAAACACACATGGCAATCTAGATTTTTTCCTAAAGAGTTTAAGTGTAACTAGGTGGTCTGCACAATATAAAGCAGTCTGGGCAATTAAAAATGGATATACAGGTATTTTACAAACTCTTAAACATATTTTTGAAGACTCAGAAGAGAAGCCTGAATGTAAACGAGATGCAAAGAATGTATACCATAAGCTGGTAAAGTTGGAATATACTGTTTTAACAGTTGTTTGGGAAGAAGTTCTTGAGCTCGCTATATGGCCCATTTTCAAGGGCTCCACCCCAACACCCTCTTCTCTGCCATTTGAGCCTTGAGATCCTTGCAAGGACCTTGTTGGATTTGCCCTATTGTTGCTGGTTGCAAAGGGGCCCCCATAACATTTCAAGCTTCGGGGCCGCAAAAATGTAGATCCACCCCTGCCCTATGCCATTCCAGCTAGGCCCTTGATATTGAGGAGTGATTGGGGGAAAGAGGCATAGAGACTGCAGCAGGAAGAATAAGGAAGAAAGCCCATTGCACAAGAAGAACTCAGTAGTGTTGCTCTGGATTCAACGCATCCTGTAGTTGTATGTTATGTGCCAACTCATCTAGCTGTATTTTCTAAATTACTTTTAAAATAATAATTATTATGATTATTAAGTTTATATGCTGTCTCTTGCTGTCAAGCTGTCTTAAGGCAGCTAACAGCAGCTAAAATATTTACAGACATTTACTAAAAACATAATACAAATAAAACTAAAAGGCAACCCATATAAACAGACCTAACTAATGAAAAGTTAAATGGAAGAACACTGCTTTGCAGGCCCTGCAGAATTTAGATAAGTTATTAATCTCTTGTTGCTTTACTAGGGCCACTTTAACTTTCTGTTTATGATCCTACGTTTAGCACTGATGTCTCAAGTATTTCCTTCATTATTTGCTTTGCTGTTGCTGATGGGCTAAATTTCACAGTATATTCTTCTGCATGACAAAATCTCCAGAGTTCTGGTAGGACTGCAGTGTCCTACCACTGAGCACATTCTTACGAGATAGCTCTTTTTGGGGACATTTGTATATGCCTAGTCACTAAAGTGTTAAGAGTTTCCAAGACCCTGGAAACAATTGCTTGGGCTCTAGCAAATATTCTTCTTTCATTTCACAAGCATTTTGTAACAAGAAGAAGAAGAAGAAGAAGAAGAAGAAGAAGAAGAAGAAGAAGAAGAAGGAGGAGGAGGAGGAGGAGGAGGAGGAGATTGGATTTATACCCCGCCCTTCACTTGGAGTCTCAGAGCGGCTTACAAACTCCTTTCCCTTCCCCTCCCCACAACAGACACCCTGTGAGGTGGGTGGGGCTGAGAGAACTCTGACACAAACTGCTCTTTTTCAAGGACAGCTGTGCCAGAGCTTGTGACTGACCCAAGGTCACATCAGCAGGTGCAAGTGGAGGAGTGGGGAATCAAACCCGGTTCTCCCAGATTAGAGTCCGCGCACTTAACCACTACACCAAACTGGCGCTCACCAAACTGATATGAAACTATCCATACCACACATGCAGCAAGGGTTTCCAATAAGGACCAAAGTGAACTTTCCTAAGCCAAGCAGCATGTTTGAGCCTTTTCATTTCTTGTTTTTCTCCAATAGTTATAGTAACAATTGATTGGCACAGTAATGAGATAATACGGAGAACAAGAAAAACTGAAAAAGTGACGCTAAATATATGTCTTTAAAGAATCATAGAAAAGTGAAAAAAAATAATATACATAATCATAGAAAAATATATTGATGGTGATCTCCGGAATGTCTTGCCATTTCGAAGGAAGATCTTCTTCTGAACAAAGATGTAGGACAAAAAATGTCTCCCAGAGATTCATATCCTTTGGTGACGTCTCACAATTATCAAGGAAGATTAGCCCATGGCAGGTTCTACTACACATTACAGCTGTTATGAATATTGAAAATCTTCCTTCGAAATGGCAAGACCTTCCGGAGATCACCGTCAACATATTTTTCTATGATTATGTATATTATTTTGCTCACTTTTCTATGATTCTTTAAAGACATATATTTAGCGTCACGTTTTCACAGTTTTTCTTGTTCTCCGTATTTTCTCCAATAGTTGCCATAGCTGCTAAGCTAGAAAGGCAGACTACTAAATCATAGTCACAGCTTGTCTTGGACAAGGGACGAGCATCCTCCCACATGATTAGTTCTGTTATATCACTGGGAAGATAGCAAATGAGCAACTGGGCACTTAACATAGTCAATATATAATATGGATGTTATAGTTCCAGCCCATTTTTATTAGATGCTAGAATCTTCCTACATATTTTTTAAATTGACTCTGGCAAGATATAGGCATGTCTGAGGAACACCCTCATGTTCAATTTGTCCTTGCTTGGATAGCTCCATTCTCTTCTCCAGAAGGACAGTCTCCAAAGGTGAGGATAGCATGTGGCAATGAAAAACTACTTGCTCATTGATCCTCTGACTTCCTTTTATACATTGACACCAGGTTCCATTTGCTTTATGATAAAGGATAACTTTAACTGGTACAATTGCCTGTCACTCTGAACACTGGCTGTATGGTTTATGTTAGTAGATGAATCTGATCTGCAAGGGATGCATGACTGTCTGATCCTCCTCGTGTCCAGCATGTAGCCTTTCCAGAAATAAGAAATTTAAGACACTAATGTTAATAGCCATCACATCTGCTTTCCCTTTCCAAACTTCTTCCAGAACAGAATGGCATAATACAGGGAGAGATGCTGCCAGTATCTTTTCAAAATGCTTATTATCCCTTATGTCAAAATGATTCCAAGTGTCCTTATTTGTGTAATTCATATAACATAACAATGGGATATCTGGAATGTAGTCTGAAAACAAACTCAGAGCAGCCAAATAGTTAAGATTACAACAGTAATAAAATCTGCTGTTGTCAAAAAGAAGTAATTTTACTTGCAATATGTTTGAAATTGCAACCCTTTCCTCCCTTCCATCTATCACAGTAGGATATATAGTCCAAACAAGAATTATCTATTGCCCCAGTATCCCAAATAAAGACACAAGGTGCCAGCATGGGTTCAACTAATATATTAAAATCTAGGCAGCATAGCCATGGTTACCTTTTGTTTGGCAAATCCACTCTGGCTCAAAACGTGGCCAGTGGCATCTGCTGGCCTTGTTTATTCTCACCTGCACCTTTTGTGCTGAGAGGTACCAAGCCCCATCCCCTTTCCTTGATGCACCATAAAGGCACTACCCAGTCCAGAAAATTCTTGCTCAGTGCCAAGGGCACTCCTTCCCACACCCCATCCCATCATCAAGCCAGTAATGGTCTGTTCAGGACACACCCTCCGTCATGCCTGATAGCTCAGAGATCTTGCTGCTTATTCTGTCCAATTGTGAGCAACTCTTCCTATCTCTGCCAAACTAGTTATGGTCTCTAAACAATATTTGAGTAGGCCTAATTAATATAATTTTACGCCCTGATCCTCCAAAACATTGCAAAGCAGGCAAATAAAGGCTCACTGGACAGCCAATCAGGGGAAAAACACCAAAAATTCCTGCTTGGCCCCAAATGGTGACTAGCTAATCCTGTAATGTTCTTTGGCAGCAGGCAGCAAAAGCCTGACAGGAAGGGGTGAAGCTTGAATATAAAGCCTCATTGAGACACCTTCCCATTGGAGGGCCACTATTCAGCTGATCCATTGGGGCCTCATCCCATATTTGAATAAGGGTTGGGGCAAATTGATCACAGGCTTTACTTTTGTGAACACTTATTTTGCTAACTCCATTCAATACTGTTGTGCTCTAGTATAATTGATTCAGATATTTTTAACCTCATCTGAAAACCTCTGCAAAGTCTCAGCAAATCTATGTCAGTTGACACTTCTATTCCTTGGAAGCCATTCAAACAAAATAAAGTTTGTTCTATGTATAACTACCTTATGTAGATGAGATATCATTCTGAAGAGGTCATGGTGATGTCCATAGAGTCCCCATTTCATTTCCCTGGTTTTTCAATCACGATGTGCTGCTGTTATTAACAGCATAGCATATAGAGATGCTTCCTAGTCAAGAGCAGGGTGAATTCACACGTCTTGCATATGCAAGTGTAATTGCAGTTCATTATTTGGATCAACAATGGGCACAAATACTTCATTACTACAGCTTTGTGCTCTTCTTCTACCAGTAATACTTCATTGCTGACCGTGGTGGCAATAGTACTTATTTGTAATTTTTAAAGTATTGGTTTTGAACATAATTGTAGCTGCATGAATAGCCCAGTTTAGCCTGAGCTTGTCAGGACTTGAGAGCTAATCAAGTTTAGCCATGGTCAGTATTGGGATGGAAGACCTCCAAAACTGGGGTTGCTGCATGGAAGAAGGCAATGGCAAGCCACCTCTGTTCATCTCTTGCCTGGAATGCCTCATGGTTGGGGTCGCCATGGGCTGCGTGCAACTTGACAGCACCTTCTTCTCCCTAGATATAGTTGCTAATTTTCCTCACCCAGATTTTGGAAGGCAAATCGTAGCAAGTCAGACATCTTTAACTGTGTATATGGGACAGTGAAACATTTTCTTACCTCCTGACCCATTTAAATGAGGCTAACGTAGAACAGCAGCTAAACAAAAGAAAGCACCCTAGGCTCTTGAAAGACCCTTCTTTGGGCTGGAGTGTGTGTGTGTGAGAGAGAGAGAATTGCCAGAAAAGTTCATTTGCAACAGGCAGTTCTGCTTGAACAAAATAAGGAATAGACATTACATTCTACAGAATGTAATTCTCTGAAGGAAAGGGGCATTGCCTTAAACAAGGGACATCTGGCAACTCAAGCATGGAGTTAACAGTCTCCAATGGGTTGCCTTACTTCCTGTAACAAAGCCAGGTAGAGAGCTGAAGTCTTCCCCCAGCAATATTTCCCTGTTCTAGGTCAGAGAGATTTATATAACCCTAACTCTGACATGATTAGTCTCAGCTGGATGAGCTCCAACCAAATTATATTAACCCTATGTAAACCATGAACAGGAACAACTCTGAACAATGTATCCCTCTTTCTTTTTTGCTGTAGAAAAAATTCTTTAATTGTTGTTAGTGCTGACTCTTTGGGATACCCGAGGTGTTTTCTTACGTTACTCTCAGAATGTTTTAGTTTCCTATGTGTCATTTTTAATTGTTGTGATTGCAATATAGAAAGCAGATTATTTACTGTTCTGACCAGAACATCTCATTCTTTGAGTTTACAGATCAAAAATACAAATACCATTGTAATAATTCTTGTTTAGACATTGTATTACACAGCTTCACACCTGACATTTTCCTTACTAGTGCTGGAAAAAACCCTTATGTACAGCTATTTATATTATTATGTGAAAAGTACATAACTGTCACAGAACTTTCAAGCAGATGTGATTGTCAAATAGGATCACATTTCTGAGAGCAATTTGCTATTCTAACTCACACAGACTGTGGTCACACTGGAGGCTTGATGCTTTCTGGCTGTGCCTTTATTTGCAGGAATCTTTGATCAGACATCCCACCCTGAACTGGCTTCACTGCACACTCACCCAATGTTCAATTGTTCAGATTGTTGTGGCATTCTTTTTTCCGCCTTTCACCTATGTGCATAAGCGTGTATCCAAAGCTCCAGCTCTTTTTTTGACAGCTCCACAATCTCTCTGCCAAGTACTCTGGCCCTTCTCATCCTCCTTCCCTTTGCCTCTCTTTCATGGAATACATGGGGGGGTTGTAAAGTGCAGATTTAATAAGAATAGTCCCATTGACTTCAGTGCATTTACCCTTGTCACGGCTCCTGCTGACCACGAGCAAACAGCTCCCGCTGAGTGCGAACAAGCGGCCCCAGCAGAGGATCTAAGTGCTGCTGGGGATGAGCCCTCAGGAAACTCCCGCACCTGACAGGGCTGAGATTCCAGAGGCTACCCCAGAAACAGCTGAGGCAGAAGCATGCCCAGACAGTTCTCATCCTGATTCGCCTCCACCGGTATCCCACTTGAGAGACCAACGCCAACGAGATATGGCGGCCCGGCGGAGAGAGGCACACGTGCTGGCAGGCACTCATTCAGCCCTGATTATTAGCAGGAGCCGAGACTCGCTTGGGGTGTGCTAATTGCCAGCAGGCTTATGGGCAATATAACCCACGCCCTCATGCCAACAAATCGTGCCAGCAACTAGTCTCTTCAGACAAAGCTCTGCACCTCCTCGCTCATGATCCTAACTCCTGGTTCCTGTCTGGATTTCTCGGCTCCTTGATCTCAGCTGGAATGACTACGCTTCAACTCTGCATTCCGAACTTTTGACTCTCTGGCTCTGGACTCTTTTGGACTCTGGTTTCCTGATGACTCTAACGGTTTGTGCTTTGAACTTGGTTTCCCAGTTGGTTTGCTTGCCTGACTCTTGACTTTGGACTGTACCTTGACCACCCCGCTCTTGCTTTGTGTATTGGACTTGGTTTCTGGCTAACTTGTGTGACTGGCTCTTGACCTCGGGCTGTATTCTGACTGCCTTGCCCCTGGCTAGCCCTGCATCATGACAACTCCCTGGGGACTCCCACTTCAGAATGACTACTTGGCCGAGGTGATTGACAAACCTGGGGTGATTATGTGCTTATGCGAGCACTGCTTACCTGATTTTAAAAAAGGAGACCAAAATGGAAGGGAAGGTCCAGACTTCCCAAACAGCTTGACTTTGCAAAAGGGGAGTTTAGACAGCTGGAAACGTGGAGTGGAAGTGCTGGCATCCCTAAATACTGGACTTTCCCCAGTGCCTGATTACTGTGCTTCCAAAGTGAGGCAAAGCAGGATGCCGACAACTGGGACATGGAAGACAGATGTTGTTGTGTGATCGTGCTCTCTTAATCCACAAAGGGAACAAAACTATATCAGTGTGAACTGCTCATGTGACCGCAGCCAGAGTCCTTAGCATGTTTTCTCAGAGGTGAGTTCTTCAATGGGTTTTACAATCTAGCATGTAAATACAGGATCACAAACTTATAGTGTGGTCTGAAGTTTATTTCCACAAAAGGAAGCCCCATGGAGTTTGGACTTGTTGGCATTTACTACAAAGGGCAATATGCATGGGGTTTTGCTGCCCATCTCACAACAGCTCTGTGCGGCCCTGGTTTCTCCCTTTTAGACGGGAAGGGGCTGAAGTATAAAAAGTAGTAACTTGCCCACAATGAAGTGGGGTTTTGATTGAGATATGACAGGTGCAGCTTGCTGTTCAGTGGTTTAGTTTGTCGAATGGAACATAGCTGTCTATCACTTTACAATGAGATTTTAGGAACTCCCCGGCAGAAATACTTCTATGCTTTATGGACAACATAAAATAATTCTGATACACTTGTTGGTATAGATATGAGTTATTGGGAAAATGTACAATATTTCAAACTTTTTAAAAGAGTTAGTAGTTGACTTTCTAATATACCTAGGTATACCTAAAAAGCAAACTGTTGTTAAAAAATCATGTTGGCTTCTTAGAAGGTGGAATTCTGTGGTGCAGCTGGGACTTAATCAACCTTGTCGCACAAATCTCTTGGCCTCATTTCTGTACTAACTTTATTGTTTGTTTTAAAAAAATGAAAAGGGATCTAGGAGAGATGTCACAAAGGGACTAAAAGCTGTACTGGAGGTATCTCCCCTGCAGGCATTTTTCCTTTGAATAGGCCAGAGTTTAGCTTAGGTCAAAAGAAAACTGCTGATCTGGAAATAATAGTACATTCCGGAAAGGCCCAGCTGTCTCACCTCACCTCACAGCTGCTATCCATTACTGCAAAAGGAAACAAAACAAAACAAAATTTGCAAAACTATCATCATCATTAGTCCTATGCCTGTTACTGTTGGTACTGTATGTCCGTGGTATTTATCATTAGTAATTATTTGTATCAAATCTGGGGCTGCGGTCACACACACACACACACACACTTTCCAACTGGATTTTGCCAGTCCACACAGTAAAATCCAGTTGGAAAGTACACTGAAAGTGGATTGAAAGTGGATCATTTAGTGTGTGTGACCACAGCCTAGGTAAAATCTTACAGTGGCCAAAGCCAATATTTCATATCAGGTGCATGGAAATTAGAGTTCCCCCAGTTTTCTTGGAGGTATACACAGGCTAGGGACTTCTACTGTACCATATGTCATAGTGAGTTTGATTTACCACCATCAGGCTGGTAGTACATGTAACCTGAAACATAAAATTGCATTGCAGCAAAATTAGGTCCAGATGCAATTAATGGTTCAGAGCCACTTGAATCACTCAGCTTTATGCCATCAATTACATCCTAGCCTAACATAAACTCTTCCCTGTATGCTTATTTTAGAAAAGCACCTGCCCCCTAGAGCCAACCAGTGTGTTGGTGCATTGTGTTGCCAGCAATTGAAATTTTCTCCTGCACCTTTGTGGCTCATCCAGTAAAAAATAATTCTTAGGGCTTAGTGGACCCCAGCAAAATTTCCACAACTCCGGACAACCACAAATGATAGGTACTGGATATGACACTTCCCACAGGCTGATTCTTCATACTTCTTGTGAAATTACTCAATGATATCAAGCGTTTGGAGATAAAGCATCTGGAGAGAAGTCACCATTAGAATCAATAACACATCACACCATGTGACATCAAGACATAGTATTCTTAAGCTTCTCTTTCTCTGGTTTCTTCCCCGCCATCTTTTTGGATTTGTTTACTTTTCAAAAAAGTTGCTAAAGTCTCTGATATTCGCCCAAACACTTTTCTGAGCTCTGGTAAGTCCCTTAAAACAGTTTTAGTCGCTTATTTTTCCGCTCCCCCCTCTTTCCTTCCGTGTTCCATCTATGCGTTTGGGAGGGATCCCTCCCCCGCTCACTTTCCCGTTGCTCTTTAGAGTGGGGCAGCTTCTTTTTATATCTTCATACTCACTTCAACCTGACTCACAGTTCGTTGTTGGCCATTCGGCCTCGCTCATCATCATTTATTTTGCCCGATCTCCAACGCTTGTCCCGGTCAGCAGCACTCGTACCATGTGGTCACTCAGCAGCAGGACCTTTGGGGCAGAGGGGCACCTCAATTCTCCGGCTTTCGGCCATTGAAGAGGTACCCCTCAAAAGCCCCTTGGCTGGGAGCCTTTTACCAAGGCTCCGGGGGGGTCTCGACCCGTCGGACCCCCTCCCATGCGCTGGTGTGCAGTTTACATCCCTGGGGCATCCGGGAGATGTGTCTGCCTGCGTGTCACCATAAACCGGAAGCTAAAAACTAGGGGCCAGTCCTCAAATGGATGAGGTCACTGAGCTCTCAAAACATTTGGCTGACTCCCTGTGCCCCCTGCTGGATGAGATCACTGGCATTAAACAACAACTGTCAGTAATTGGGCAGAGTGTGGCAGTGCAGCAGATGCAACTGACTCAATCCTTAAAAGCAACAGAGCAAATGAGAGAGAAGGGGAAGGAAATGGACGTCACTACTAAAAAAGTTAAGAAAAAGGTGCAAAAGCTGGAAATGAAGCAAGCTACAGAAGAGTTAAAGCTTTTACAGCTACAAATGGATAAAGAAAATTTGGTCCTATTGTTTCAAGGGGTCCCGGAAATTGAAGGAGAGAATCTGAAGCAAGGGCTGAGTGAAGCAATAGCCCCAATGACAGATTTAACAGTGGAAAACCTTTGCAGCGAGATGGATGTGGTCTACAGGTCCTATTCATCGTACATCAAGAAAAATAATCTGCCTGGGGAAATAGTGGTCAGATTCTCGAAGAGACATGTGAGAGATGCTATTTTGAAAGCAAATTCGGGAACACCCTTAAAAATTGGGGGCAATAATATCAGGATTTTAAAAGACATTCCATTTGATATAAGACAGGAGAGAAAGAACTATAAAGAATTAATCCTTTTCTTACAAACAAATGGCATCAGTTACAGGTGGTTAACCCCAGAAGGCGTCATTTTCAAGATTAACGATAAAAAAGAAAAGATTGACTCTGTTTTTAAAGCACATGAATTTCTGTGGACACAGCTTGGGGAACCAGAATGGGGCAAAAAGGAGGAAAAAGAAAGCAAATCTGATGGCGAGTTGGGCTCGGGGTCTTCGGACGAGGACTCCCCCTCTGAAAAGGGGGCAGCTCCAAAAGCCCTTATAAACTGAGGATTAGAAAAGATAAGAATAAATAAGGGCTTAAGGACTCTGATTTGTGCCTGAAAAAATGTTGAAATAACTTGGGGATGCTCTGGGAATTTCTTTACACAGTTAAAGGGATGGTTAAATGATAATCTAGCATAACCTACTAAATTCATTGTATTATTAGTAGCTTTGAAAATAGCATGGTGTTAAGATGATGTATGATCTCCTACTCTTGGGTTTTTAGTTAGTTGTGGGTCTTTTTTCTTTACTCCCTAGATGTAGTTCCCTTTCCTATATTTTCTGTTGTAGTTTTGTAGTCTGAAAAAAATACCAATAAAAACCTCCCTCCAGGGGGATGGGAAAAAAAGACATAGTATTCTTCGGCACTAGCCAATGTAACATCAAGCATGATTGTGTACAGTCACACCAGTTGCAAAATGGATTGTATTCTAAAACTGGAAAGTTACATACCCTTCCAGTATTGAGCTCCGGGTCACAGAATTGCTTTAACCCAAGCAGTACTAGATAGAGGATCCTTCTTTAACTGAAATGATTTGGACAACATTTATAGCATCTGGAAGAGCTTGCAAGAGCTTTGTGCTGCTTAAAGATTGACAATAACACCCTGAAGATTTCTGTTTAGTCCCCTTTTTTCATCATCTTTCCTGTTGTCTTTATTTTATATATGAATGTTGGTTTGTGTTTGAAGATACACACATTTTCCTCTACAAGTTATTTTGAGAAGCAAAAAAGGGGACATATTTCCTGACTGACTACTTGTGATCACTATGACAAATCTCATTTTAAATACCCCTGTTATTTTGACTGTTATTTTTGTTATTTTGACTGTGATTGACTGCAATTGAGAGGAAAAGGAAGGGGCATTGTTTTGCATGTGATTGAGTGTCTGGGTGCATTTGAATAGCTGCTGCCCGCCCTCTGCTGGGGGAGGCCTCTATTTAAGGAAGCACCTTGCCAGAGGCACGAGCCTCTGGCACGAGCCGAAGGGCGAGCTAAAGGGCTCTTTGCCCGTGGCTCTTAGCCCAGGGACTCTTGGACTAGGGGCTCTGTGAGACGCCCAAGAAGAGGCAGAAAGTGAAAACCCTAGGCTCCTTGTTTTCCCCATAAAGTAATTTGACTTTGACAAGAAAAAAACACATAAATACAAAGGGATTTAAAAGGGGGATTACATTTACTTATTTTAAAAGAATTATGAAGCCAGAATGCCAGCAGGGGGTTGGGGGCTATCCAGTGTTTTGCACAGAGTGTCACATGTATGACTATCTGCCCACTGGGCAGAAGTCTTGGGTGTGTGCTCGGTGCAAGGAGCTCCTGGTTCTCAGGGAACGTGTGTGCTCCCTTGAGGCCAAGGTGGCTGACCTGGAGAAGCAGAGACAGTCAGCTAGGCGCACAGAAAAGACTCTCGGGGACTTGTTAGCTACGTCCCACTCTGGATCTGGCAGCCCCGCTGCTGTCAGGGAGCATGAGGGTCTAGGGGAAACAGGGCACCGTGCTGAGGATAAGGGGAATGTGCCCTCAGAAGGGACCTCTTCCCCAGCTGGTGAGCGGTTATCCTTTTGCACCAAGGAACCATCCCTGGGCAGGGTGGGAGGGGGGCTCTTGGTAGTGGGTGATTCGATCCTTAGGCAGGTAGACAGCTGGGTGGCGAACCCGCGTACTGACCGTATGGTGACTTGCCTGCCTGGTGCAAAGGTAGCGGACATTACGCGTGTTTTAGATAGGCTGGTAGATAGTGCTGGGGAGGAGCCAGTGGTCGTGGTGCATGTCGGCACCAACGATGTGGGGAAATGCAGTCGTGAGGTCCTGGAGGAGAAATTTAGGCTGCTGGGCAGGAAACTCAAGGCCAGGACCTCCAAGGTAGCCTTCTCAGAAGTGCTACCTGTTCCACGCGCAGGGCCGGAGAGACAGGCACAGATCAGGAGTCTCAATGCGTGGATGAGACGATGGTGTAGAGGGGAAGGGTTCAGGTTTGTTAGGCACTGGGATTCTTTTTGGAACAAGAGGGAGCTGTACAGGCGAGACGGTCTCCACTTGTCCCGAGAAGGAACCAGGCTGCTGGCGCTTAAAATCAAAAAGGTGGCAGAGCAGTTTTTAAACTGAATATTGGGGGAAAGCCGACAGGAGATGAAAAGTCTCTGGTTCGGGTTGGCTCATCTCAGAGAGATGAGGGGGTACCTGTTGCTTTTCTACAGGGAGGTGGATTGAAATTGTCCACTGAGACCATGGCTAGTGACATGGACTGCCTGACAAGGTCTCGAGATTGCAAGAGGAAGGTGGCAGGCTTAACCAGTATGGGAAATTACAGCTGTTTCTATACAAATGCTCGAAGTGTCCGAGGTAAAATCGGGGAGTTGGAGTGCTTGGTGTCAGAGGGAAAAATAGACATTGTGGGTATTTCAGAAACTTGGTGGGATGAGGAAAATCAGTGGGATACGGTGATTCCCGGTTATATATTATATCGGAAGGATAGGGGGGGAAGGGTTGGAGGTGGGGTGGCTCTGTATGTCAGAGAGGGTATAAAGTCCAGAAAGATCGAGAGGCTAAGAGAATTGGATTCGCTTCTTGAAGTTCTGTGGGTTGAAATAGGGGGGCCAAAAGGAAACTTAACACTGGGAGTTTGTTATCGCCCACCGGATCAAAAGATAGAGGAGGATTATAAAATGATGAATGAATTAAAGATAGCAGCTAGACAAAAACACTGTGTCGTAATAGGTGATTTTAACTACCCACACATTGATTGGGTCAATATGTGTTCTAGTCGAGAGAAAGAGATTGAGTTTCTAGACACTCTAAATGACTGTGCTATGGAGCAGATGGTCATGGAACCTACCAGGGGAGAGGCGATCCTTGATTTGGTCCTAAGTAACACTCAAGACCTGGTGAGAGATGTAAAAGTGATTGCACCGCTTGGGAACAGTGATCATAATGTTGTTGAGTTCAACATTTGTACAAATAGGGAATTGGCCAAAAAGACTCACACAACCACTTTTAACTTTAAAAGGGGTAATTTTTCTGATATGAGGGGACATGTGGGGAGGAAACTGAAGGGAAAAGTAGAAAGGGTCAAAACCATTGGGGAAGCTTGGAAACTGTTTAAAACTACAATTCTAGAAGCTCAAATAAAATATATTCCGCAGGTTAGGAAAGGCACAAACAGGTATAAGAAAAAGCCTACATGGTTAACAAACAAAGTAATGGAAGCTGTAAAAGGTAAAAAGGATTCCTTTAAGCGGTGGAAAGCTAGTCACAGTGAGGCTGATAAAACAGAACACAGGCTATGGCAAATAAAATGCAAGTCTGTGGTCAGGCATGCAAAAAGGGAATATGAGGAGCATATAGCAAAAAATGTAAAGACCAACAATAAAACTTTCTTCAAATACATTAGAAACAGGAAACCAGCCAGGGAGGCAGTGGGGCCCTTGGATGACCAAGGGGTAAAAGGAGTACTGAAGGATGATAGGGAAATGGCTGAGAAGCTAAATGCATTTTTTGCCTCCGTCTTCACTGTGGAAGATGAGAGGTGCTTGCCCACTCCAGAGCCGCTGAGTTCGGGAGGGGTGTTGAAAGACCTGAGTCAGATTGAGGTGACGAGAGAGGAGGTCCTAAAACTGATAAACAACTTAAAAACTGATAAATCACCAGGCCCAGATGGCATACATCCAAGAGTTCTGAAAGAACTCAATTGTGAACTTGTGGATCTCCTGACAAAAATATGTAATCTCTCCTTAAAATCAGCCTCCATTCCTGAGGACTGGAAGGTAGCTAATGTCACTCCCATCTTTAAAAAGGGTTCCAGAGGAGATCCGGGAAATTACAGGCCAGTCAGTCTGACGTCGATACCGGGTAAATTGGTGGAAACCATTATTAAGGAAAGAATTAGTAGGCACATAGATGAACAAAACCTATTGAGGCAGACTCAACATGGGTTCTGTAAGGGAAGATCTTGTCTCACTAACCTGTTAATGTTCTTTGAGGGGGTGAACAAACATGTGGACAAGGGGGATCCAATAGATATTGTTTACCTTGACTTCCAGAAAGCTTTTGATAAAGTTCCTCATCAAAGGCTCCTAAGTAAGCTCAAAAATCATGGGATAAAAGGACAAGTCCTTTTATGGATCAAAAACTGGCTAATTAATAGAAAACAGAGAGTGAGTATAAATGGGCAGTTCTCCCAGTGGAGGGGTGTAAGCAGTGGGGTACCACAGGGATCAGTACTTGGTCCACTGCTTTTTAACTTGTTCATTAATGATTTGGAGATGGGAGTAAGCAGTGAAGTGGCTAAATTTGCGGATGATACAAAGTTGTTCAGGGTGGTGAAAACCAGTGAGGATTGTGAGGCACTCCAAGGGGATCTGTCAAGGATGGGCGAGTGGGCGTCAACATGGCAAATGGGGTTCAATGTGGCCAAGTGCAAGGTGATGCACATTGGAGCCAAAAATCCTAAATATAAATACACGTTGATGGGGTCTGAACTGGCAGAGACTGATCAAGAGAGAGATCTTGGAGTTGTAGTAGATAACTCACTGAAAATGTCGAGACAGTGTGTGACTGCAATAAAGAAGGCCAATGCTATGCTGGGGATTATTAGGAAGGGTATTGTAAACAGATCAGCCAATATCATAATGCCGCTATATAAATCAATGGTGCGACCTCATCTGGAATACTGTGTGCAATTCTGGTCACCACACCTTAAAAAGGATATTATAGCTTTGGAAAAAGTGCAGAAAAGAGCAACTCGAATGATAAAAGGGTTGGAACACTTTCCCTATGAGGAAAGGTTAAGGCGCTTAGGGCTCTTTAGCTTGGAGAAACGACGACTGAGGGGTGACATGATTGAGGTTTATAAGATTATGCATGGGAAAGAGCAGGTAGAGAAAGAGGTACTTTTCTCCCTTTCTCACAATACAAGAACTCGTGGGCACTCCATGAAATTGTTGAGCGGTCGGGTTAGAATGGATAAAAGGAAGTACTTCTTCACCCAAAGAGTGATTAACACTTGGAATTCACTGCCACAGGAAGTGGTGGCGGCTACAAGCATGGATGGCTTCAAAAGGGAATTAGATAAGCATATGGAGCAGAGGTCCATCAGTGGCTATTAGCCACAAGGTATAGATAGGGACTCTGGGGCAAGTGATGCTCTGTCATCTTGGTGCTTGGGGGGGTCAACAGTGGGATGGCTTCTAATGTCCTGGCCCCACTGGTGGACCTCCTGATGGCACTGGTATTTCTGGCCAACAGTGGGATACAGAGTGTTGGACTGGATGGGCCTTTGGCCTGATCCAACATTGGCATCTCTTATGTTCTTATGTTCTTATTTAAGCTTTGATAACTAACCTTCCAACCCAAAAAGAGGATATTTTCATCAGTTTTTTAAAAAGAAGCCAAAAGAGGATGGACACCAAAAAATACCCTAATACAAGTGCATACTCACTACCAATTCTGCACAAAAGACAAATGGTGGGAAAAGGAGCCCAGGCTTCATTTAGTGGTATAAATGGAGCAGAAGGATGGAGAGGGACTTATACAATTGAGATGGAGGAGAAGTTTTGAAAAGTTACCGTAAAGTCTGTTATAGTGAGCAAACAAACAAAAATCTCTGTAATAAGCAAGTTATTTTTAATTTACCATAACTTTAATACCAGACAATTGTATGTACAGGAGAGGCTAAGAGAGGGATTTGGGATTTGCTTGACTTTGCGATCATAAGCAGGGACTTGATAAACAACAAACCTTCTTTTCAATACAAGTCATTGCATGCCTCAGAATTTCTGATTCCAAAGGTAAAGCCAGACCTTTCACACTTCTTCACACAGGAAATTCTATGACTTCCTATTCCAGCACCCAGCCTCCCTTCTCCCCGTCTGACATCACAAGAGACAATCTGTTTCTCTTTCCAGTACATCATGCAACTAAAGCCAACCCTTTTATAACACGGAGAACATAAGAAGAGACCTACTGGATCAGACCAATGGTCCGTCTAGTCCAGCATCCAGTCTCACACATTGGCCAACCAGTTCCTCTGCAGGGCCAACAACAGGACATAGAGGCCAAGGCCTTCCCCTGGTGTTGTCTCCTGGCTCTGGAATTCAAAGTTATAGTGTCTCTGAATGTGGAGGTTCCCCTCAGTCACCATGGCTAGTAGCCATTGATAGAGTTTTCCTCCATTAATCTATCTAATCCCCCTTTTAAAGCTGTTTATTCCTGTAGCCGGGCCAAAGGAGAGCGGATTCGCACGCCGACAAGAGCAGCTCTGCCGGAAGCACCACATGGAAGACGTCCCGCTGACCGAAGGACCGTGAGACACTTGAAAGCCGAGGAAGCCGAAGGCCGGAAGAAAGAGCCACCACCACCTGGGTGCTGGTAGGCTGACCCACCCCCTTGAGAATGTGGCCGTAGCTAGGGAAGTAACAAGTGATTAGCACTACTAAATTGTAAACCGCCCAGAGACCCCCATGGGGAGGTTAGGGCGGTATAGAAATCGAATGATAAATAAATAAATAAAATAAAAAATCACTACATCCTCTGGCAGCGAAGGTCTCAAGAAATTGACCCAGGCCATTCTTGACATTCAACAAGGCTCCAATTCCACCTTCTGCCTTTTACTATTCATTGCACAGCAAGGCCTCACCTCAGTCCTCCTCAAATCTTGCCAGCCCACGGAGAGACACTGCTTCTGCCAAGAGAATGTATAAATGATTGTATCAGTAGTGATATGTCTTTTATGCTTTAATGTAACAAAACACGTTGACGTATTTGGAAGGCGGAGTCTTATTTTCCATACTGGGTATAGAGCTTGCTATCAACCTCACAATTAGACTAATTTAATATCAGATAACATTCTTACTTCAGGCTGTTCAGCTGGCTTCTGAGAGCAGGATTTTAATAGGCTCTTACTTGAAATGCAAGTCTGAGTTTGGTCTTTCTGAAAGCTAGCACAAGATGTTTTCATTAGACTGTGAGTTCCATATCTGTGCATAAAGCTCAGGGCAGAAATGTACAGACACTGAGTAGCTAGTTGAAATGGAAGAGGCAGAATAAATCTGATATAGAACTGTGCCAGCATGAAATATATCAGTAGGTACTGTTCAGTCTGAATTGAAATCCTTCAGGGCATTGATTAGGAGAGTGACAGGTACACCTATAAAAAAGCACAGTACCTATGCCACATACACATACACACAGAGAGAGTGTACACTACAGGTTTTATGTTTCTCTGGTACGTATTTTGCTGTTGCCCTTTTAGCACATATGGACAATAGGAGCGAACGTTGTGTTCCAGTTCATATTGTGCTTGAGTGCACACCAAGACTCAGGTTACAGGTACATGAAGTCCCTAGGAATACAGTAAAGAAACAAAAGGTTCCAGATAAATAGACGGGGTTACTTTGATTGCAGGAGTGCTTTTACTTCATGTTTTAATACAGACCTTACTTATACACCTTTCTCATTGCCCTTCTTTCAGTAAGTCATGTGACTCCCCCCCTGCAATAATGCATTATGATTATCTCATCAATGTATTGGTGATCAGCTATGCCTTCACTTTTAGGCTATCCTCATTGAAGCGTGTCCTAGCTGTGTCTTATGAAATTTTTGATTCCTGTCACTTATGCAATATTGGATGTGTCTTTTGACCCTCAGCTCTTCCCTTCCTGTTTCTAATGCTTGCTTTCTTCCTCTCTCTTGCACTCCACGCAAATACTATTATGCCAAGAAGGCTAGATTTTCTCTTCAGAGGTATGAATTAGTTTCCTTGTCTGTCATTTCTATGAATATGTCAGGCCCAAGCTATGGGACTTCCTTCCCCCAGATATCTGACAGAACCCAAGCATGCGTATCTTTCCCAAATACTGTTTTGGACAAGCATCAGGGGCTGTGGTGGAGTGGGGGTTATTTCAATCAGCAGATTTTTCCCCCCACTTATATTGTCATGCAACTTGTATATTTTAGAGTTATATTTAGAATGTTGTATTATTTTAATGCTCTCCTTTTGTTATAAAAATCCACCCATCTCCAACCTGCTTTGTGCATGAATACGTGGACTTGTATATAGTTCACCTCCCCCCACAAGATTAGTAGAAAGATCCTCTCACAGAGATCCTTCACTCATTTTACCCAGTGTTTTTCCTTTTTGTTTTACTCAGAGGAAGTGGGCACTCAGTCTCTGCCCGCGCTCCGTAAAGTAGCAGGCTGCCTATGGCAAATGTGAGAATTGGGACATGGGAAGACAGGTCTTTGGTTCGTTGATTTCCAGAACTTCAAAGGGAGCATGGGAATAGAAAACGTTCTGAATAATTCTGCATCCATCTCACCCCAAGCTTCTTCCAGAGTATGGAAGCAAAGCATCTCCCCATACCTGCCATCAGATTAACAGCCAGTAGCTGGCATGACTTCTGCAAAGAACACTCTTCATTGTACAGAATGAGAACCCTTTCCAAGTTGGTACTGTGATTTCAGGAAGTGCTGTTCACAGGA
>NW_015167102.1:90676-136463 GCF_001447785.1 Gekko japonicus | reverse complement strand
GAGGAGGAGGAGGAGGAGGAGGAGGAGGAGGAGGAGGAGAAGAAGGAGAAGGAGAAGGAGAAGGAGAAGAAGAAGAAGAAGGAGAAGAAGAAGGAGAAGAAGAAGGAGGAGGAGGCAACTACAGACATCACAGCCAGATCTGGCCTAAACAGCTCAGACCTGAAATATGTAGGAAATTTTCCATTTATGACCCTGCCTTCCTTTATTGGCTCAAGGCAACTTGCAGGTTCCAATTAAAACTCTACAATTTAAAACCAATAGGATAAAATGCCAAGACATTGTTTCCCTTTAAAAGATGCCCACAGTTCATGCCGCATTAGCACATATAGACAATAGTAGTGAATGTTGTGTTCCAGTTCACATTGTGGCCCCATTTTCCAGTGTGGTTTTCCAGACGCAGCTGATAGACGGCCACTACACCAACCTGCTTTTAAAGCAGCAAGGCTGGGCCCATGAGCACCCTCAAGCTCTTTATCTGCTTAGTAACATCAGAAGCAAATCTCTGGAGTGAGGCATAGACAAACGACAAAGGCTCAAGGTGGGGAAGGGGTGCATCCAGCAGGGAGCATCCCTTGGAATAGCCCCTTCAGTTACAGATTGAGGTCCAGGGCTCTTTTTGTAGAAAAAGCCCAGCAGGAACTCATTAGCATAATAGGCCACACCCAACAGCAGGAACTCATTAGCATATTGGGCCACACCCCTGACAGCACAGCTCATTAGCACATTAGGCCGCACCCACATGTTACCAGAAGTGTGGTTATCCAGCCACACCCACCTTTTGCTTGTTATTCTGTTTACCTTGTTTGTTGTCAAAACCCAGGGCCTTTTTTGTAGCAGGAACTCCTTTGCATGTTAGGCCACACACCCCTAATGTAGCCAATCCTAATGAGTTTCTGTTGTTGGGTGTGGCCTATTATGCTAATGAGTTCCTGCTGGGCGTGGCCAACTTGGGAGCCAGCCGGAACTCTGTTCCTGTGCTTTTTTGCCCAAAAATAGCCCTGGAGGTAACAGGAAGTCCATTCTGTTAGGCAAGAATGAGACCAGACAACACCTTGATAAAATCATAATGTACATACTAATAATAGTTATGGACAGGGCTTTTTTTTGGGTGACAGTACTTGCTGAGCACCAGCATCCTTTCTTTCAGGGCTTTTCCAAGTTCTGATCCTTGTGCACCAGCCCGCCCACCCTACTCACCCAGAGAAATAGAAAGTGGACCCTCAGAACAGCCCTCTGGGGATCTGCTGAGGGAGGGGTAATTTGTGGAAAGCCTTATATATGAATACAGGCATCTATCTCCCTCTCTCTCTTACAAAAAACCCCACAGGTTACACAGCTGACTATGTATGACTGAATCATCTTTTAATGGATCTTTTTTGAGCCAAAATTATACCTTTCTGTAACTGAACTAGCTGTTTGATATCTTCGGTCATGTAAAGGGGTTTGTTTCTGCCTGTTCTTGTCATGATTTAGCCAATCTGGCCTCCTTTATCTCATCTAGACAACGATGGGCCAGGCCTTTCTAATATGGTAGGACAAGTGGGCTGCTTACAGACCAAAAAGGGTAAGAATTTGAGGTTACAAAATAGGTGCAGAATGGTTATGGCATTCTCCTGCCAGCTATTTGCTTGTCTCCAACTTTGGCTCTCAAAAAAGAGGAGCAAGAGGCTGGACAATAATAGCTTTCATGACCCAGTCTGCTGTTTTTGTTTTGCTTGGGGCCCAGGCAAGGCACCAAAGTTGTTCATCTGTCCTTGGCTGATGAATTTCTCTTAGGAGCAATTTAATCCTATTGTTCTTGTTAGATCTTTCTGCATGCTTTCATACTGTTGATTATGAGGTTGCAGAGAATCATCTGGATTTCTCTTGTGTTCCATGTGTTCCTGATGGAGAGGTCTCAGATTGTTGAGGGGCAGCTGTCATCCATCCTATCCATTCTACTTATATTATGAGACCCTTATTTTAGTATGGTAGAAATGTGGGGGTTTTTTGCATCATTAAATTGTGATTTCTTTACTTTGTTAGTGCTGGGTCTTTATTTATTTAGTCATTCATTAGATTTCTACCCCGCCCTCCCGCCGAAGCGGCTCAGGGCGGCTTACAACAATGATAAAACCAGCATAAATACATACATAAAATACAACTCAATAAAATAGCTCAGCTCATTTCCAATTAAATAAATACAGTTAGAACCATTTAAATGTGGTGGTGTCGTATAATAAAGTGCAAGTGCAGCACAGTCGATATAGGGTCTTTCCTACTGGAACGCTTGGCAAAAAAGCTCCGTTTTCACGGCCCTGCGGAATTGCTGGAAATATATATATATACCCTTCTTTCATCTGGATGGCCTTCTGTTTACTCTAGGAGCAACAGAAGTGGCCTACTTTGCAACCCTGTCACACTGCAGTCTGACTAACTGGCATAACTTCTCTCTCACACTGCATGCCAGCAGACAAATCCAGCAGGACTGAGCAGGTGCCATCTCTGAAATCTAATCGGATTAGGTTTTACTTGTAGTGTAACAGGCATCCAGATATATTATCCCCTGAAACATTTCAATGTCAGACTCTTAAAGGTTTATCTAGTTTAAACTAACCATAGGGCGTTGCTATGGGAGATACGATAACAGAAGTGTTGTAACATTTCCGATGAAGGCATTGTTGACATGTCAGGTTTCTCTCTGGCTCTCTGAGCTTGTCAGGTTTTATACAGATGGCATTTGACGTGATTTCCTGTCATACATTGCAGCAGAGCTTAGCCTTTCTTTCCAAACAAACTATAAAGATTCCTGTCAAACGCCACAGAAAACTTTGAAAGTAAAAGTACTCTGTGTTTGTGCTAGGTCAAAAATAGAGCCTGAATAGCTGGCTGTTGAGAGGCCTAAGGAAACCTTTTTCGGTTGTTCTTGTAAGATATTTTATGGTAGTGTTTGGAACAGGGCTTTTTCTAATCAACTTTGACTAATAAAAATGATTGTTTCATGCAGCTGATTGAGGAATAAAACATGCACTTTATCCCCATCTGCCAGTACTATATTTGCTGCGCTCTAATATTTCCCGTACATCAACGTCCCTGAAGGTCATGCTTTAAAAGGAAGTTGTGTAGGCTCTCTAGCCTCAGATGCATGATGTTACGAACATTTATTGTGTATATATTTAATCACACAATACGTTTCCTATATTATGCAGCCAAACTGAGCTTTCTCAGAGCCCTAAAGTGTCATATTTATTGCCTATTCCCAAGGGCAGGGATTTAGCATTTGGATAGCTAACAGGAACAGAATGTTTTCAGCTATGAGTAATCCAATGGCTAAGTGCTGGGTTCCAAATGGAACCCAGACCTATTGGGACAAAACAAATCAGGATATTAAGAAGATAACATTGGAAAACCTCCTTAACCCTGTCAAAATGGGAACACAGCCAGCTTTCCACACTCAAGATGAATGATAGATCTCCAGTAATAGTCCAGAAGTATTTAAAAATTCTGGTTTTGTGCATCAGTCCCATTTATGAACTTTAAAAAAAACTACACAGGGGAAAAAGTTCTGATAATCACTGGAATGTGAATAATGCCAACAACAACAATGGTGGAGAACTGTTCAGCTTAATAAGCAGCTAAGAAAAGGAATGAGTTATATAGGACCAGCACAGTGTGAAGAAAATGAACACCCAGCCATATGTGTATACTCTGAGGTTTTGTGAAAGAGTTATCATTTTTCATTTCTATAATTAATATAAACAATCAAGCCCAGTGAATGCTTTTGTACCCAAGAGAGGAAGGCCATTGTGGTACTGACAAAACTACTGGATGACACCTGTTAACTGCTGCTGTATGTGTAGAAGTTGTTAGCTGTTGCTTGCCTGCCCTGGGTTGACAGCTTGTAGTATAAAAGTTCAGAATCTTTCATAATGGAGGGGAAAGAGAGGGAAAGGATGAAAGAGGCAGGCAGGCAGGCAAGAATGATGGGACAAAGGAAGAGTGAAATGGAATAAAATGGCAAGGAGCCAAAATAGACTATAATGCTGATTGAAGCATGACAGCTACTTGACTGTGCCAATCCAAGGCAGTGAATGGAGAGCCCTGATGGTGCTCCCTCTCAATACTTCATAAGATGCTGCCATGAGCTTTTGCTAGGAGCAACCAAGTTGGGATCCAGGAAAGGGTGGAATATGCTTGCTGCCACTGTAGTTCCAAATAGCCAGACAAATGGTCTGTGGGCAAGGCTACCAACCTCAAAGCGGGCCTTGAGTTTTCCTGAAATTACAACTGATTTTCAGACTACAAAGATTAGTTCCTCTGGAGGAAATGGCAGCTTTGGAGGGTGGACTCTATGGCATTATATCACAACTGAGCTCTCTCTGTATGTATGTACCACCAAGTTGCTTCCAATTTATGGCAATCCTATAAATTAATGACCTCCAAAACATCCTCTCATTAATAGTCTTGCTCAGGTCTTGCAAACTGAAGGCCATGGCTTCCTCTTTTCTTTTTAAGTCAATCCATCTCATGTTGGGTCTTCTTCTTTTCTTACTGCATTCAACTCCACCCTTCCCAGGGATCAGTCCCAAATTTCCTGAAACTTCCCAAAGTGGAACAACTTATCTTTGGGGAATACTGCGAGTAGGTCACCTCACGTGGGATGGAAACTACAGCTACAGAAATACAAAAGAAGCACAAAAGGAAAGAGAGGAGCTATGGAAGGAAAGGAGAAGTAGTCTGAGAGTTACATTGGAGGATTAATTAATTAATTAATTGCAGGAAGGACAACTGCTGGGAGTGTGGGAGATAGTGGCCTAAAATGGCTGGCCCAGTTCCTTGTGTAGGGACTAGACAAAAACAGCCAGCCTTTGGGGCCAAGTTACAGAGAAACAGCAGAACTTAGGAGCCCTTCATTTCCCCACTCCTTTAAAGCTTCCTATTTAGAAAGGGGAGTATTGCAACATTTGAAGTTCCCACAGCGTCTGGTCCCCTGCTGGCATCCACTAGCTACCCTACCACAAGGATGCCCTCTCATGGGAATGGTTGGAGCAGCCCTGGGAACATTTCTTTCTTTTCTGAGAATTAGGGAAGGAAATGTCTCTCAGTTTAGCTTCTTTTCCAGAGAAAACTTTAAAACCTTTGTATACCACAGAATACACCGAATCTCATATATATATATATATAACTAGGAATAAGGCTCGTTGTGGAAATAAATACAACGAGCTCTAGAAAGAGGCTCTGGGTGGGTGCCCTAGCCTTGGGCACTCAGCGTCAATTTGCTGTGGTGACATCAGCAGGATATAATGACACAGAGCTTACTGTTTTCTCCAGGGGAACTGATCTCTATCATCTGAAGAGCAGTTATAATTCTGAGTGATCTCCAGCCCTCCCCTGGAAATTGGCAAAAATGGTTCCCCAGGAGGAAATGGCTGGTTTGGAGGGTGGAGTCTATGGCATTGTACCTGTCTGAGGTCCCACCCCTCCTCAAACCCCACCCTCTCCAGGCTCCACCCCTCAAATCTCCAGGAATTTCCATACCTAAAGTTGGCAATCTCCTCCCCTCTCTGAACAGGAGCAAGCAGCCAGGGCTAGTGAAATAATGCCAGTCAGGAGGCATGAAGTCACCCTGAGAGTGCTGGCAGGCCTAGGGTTGCCAACAAAGACAGACTGATACAAAGGAGGATGGGAAAGTCTCTATATCTCTATTTTGCCTTAAATTGGTTTTGATGCCAGCCGAGTGAGAAAATGCCAGAGCCTCTGGATGGGTGCCCCATGGTAAATGGACCAAACAGTTCCTAAAGGTTTTCCAAAACACTACTCTGTTGATAATTCATTTTCTACACTCACAGCATCCCCTGCCAGAATGCAACACATCCCCAGCACTTTGAATTAGCACCAGAGCTTTAAGAGCTCTCCAGCTATCACCTGGAGATTGGCAACAGCTTGTTTGGAGGGTGGAGTCTATAGCATTGTATCTGTCTGAGGTCCCCCTCTTCCTCCTCCTCAAACCCCACCCTCAGCAGGCTTCATCCCTAAAATATCCTGGAAGTTTCCAACCTGGAGCTGGCAACCCTATGTCCTTTCCAGGCAACCATCAGCCTACCTTTATCTGCCTGTCTCAGTGTATTCAACTAACTGACACAGCATCTGAACAATGTTTTCTGTTCATTGAGTTACAAACTTCTAACCCCCTTCCCACTGTAGCTAAACTACCGGTATCTCAACATCTAGTAGGTGTAGTCTCCACTAAAACATTTAAATCTGAATAATATTCAAGTGCTTGTAATTTGGGGATCATTATTCTTAAACAACAGAAGACAGCATTTATTGAGAAGTAGTGCACTTAATGTCTATATTTATTCACCAAGTAAGCCTTGATCATATGTTTCCTCATCTGTAAAAAAGTAAAACTAGCTGAAAGGTTACCCCAGTCCTGATTCACTTCTATTATTAAGCAGTGAAGCCTTGGCTGTAACATGAATACATCCATATGCTGTTTCCCTTTCTCCCATCTGGAATTATTGCAAAGCATGCTGAGATGTTACCATGGCTATGTAGTAACAACCAATTGCATTTCACTGTCCTTATGCCATCTGATCTGTTTTTAGTTTGGAATAGTTGCTGGAAGGAGTGATGGCTCTAAGACTTCTGAGTCATATTTATTAAATGCAAAATGTTTTCCCAGAACTTTTCTTAGAACCACAGAAGAACAATCAATGTCAGTCATATGCTAAAGTAGGGTGCACAGCCGTGTGGCATGTGTGTGGGAAAATAGAACCATGTGGGTTTTTAAATCCTCTCAAAATAAGCTTCAGTAACAAATTCAGTGTTCATTTAATGATGACTATGATTTTAACACTGGACTGGATTGTCTATTAGGCTAAGTATGTTATACAGCAGTTTGAAAGATAAACTGAGGACATAATGAAGTGCTATGCTTCTTCATGTATGAAGTGGCTCTTCATAAGATGCATGTAGACACTGTTAGGATAAATATTGATGAAACTGAAATAATGGGGAAGTAAACTAGTTTCATTTTACAACAGTAGAATTATAACCTATCTATTTCTATTTTATTAATTTAGAATATATATCCATCTTCTCCAGATATATCTCCAGAGAATAGATACATCTCCAAAGAACTGACACATGATACATATCAGTTAAAACTGGGTGTTGACTACTCAAACAGATAGTTTTGTATTTTCAGATTATGTTGAGATTAAAGAAATAAAAGGTATGATCTCTTTAGAAAGGTACATATGCAATTTTTCTACCTATATCTAATGCAGTATATTTTTCTTCCTAATTTGTCTTAGTTGTTTCATAATTGCTTGCTTCATTCTTAAAGAATAGAGTGTTCTTCTATTTTTCTTATACATGGCCAGGTGTGAAAGTAGTATTAAAAATCTTCCAAATTAGGAGAATACAAAACTAGAATCTTTTCAATCACATTTGCATTAGAAGAATATTTTAAAACTTTTTAGTAAATTTTGTACATAGGAAAAAGAACAATCAAAACAACATTGATATAATACAATCAAAAGATTGAACAGCAAACATTTATTAACAACAGAGAAGGAGAGGATAATGTTTATTTTATTTTTATTTTATTGGATTTCTATCCCGCCCTCCCCTTGAACGGGCTCAAGGCAGCTTACATTTAGCAGAACTATGTGCCGAGGTACATTAAACATATAAAATTAGATAAAAATAAGATAAAACAATCATATTATTACAATTAAAGTGCTTATAGAATTGATCTTCCAATCGTGTTAAAGATGGCATCCTGTAGATGAACAGAAGTCCCAATTCAGCCGTATCTGCCTTGTACGTTACTGCGGTTCGGTCTCCATATAGGGCCAACCAACTACCACGGTGTTACTAACAATAATAGTTGGTGGTAGTGGTGGGCGGCTTCTAATCGAAAGCCTGGCAGAAGAGCTCCATCTTGCAGGCCCTGCAGAACTGTACAAGGTCCCACAGGGACGTGATCTCCTCTGGGAGCTCATTCCACCAGGTAGGAGCCACCACCGAAAAGGCCCTAGCCCTGGTAGTAGTGAGCCTGGCCTCTTTGGGGCCTGGAATCATTAGCTGATGTTGTGCCCCAGACCGTAGTGCTATTTGGGGTATGTATGGGGAAAGGCAGTCCCTTGGGTATGTCGGACCCTGACCATGAAGGGCTTTAAAGGTAAGTACCAGCACCTTGAAGCGGATTTGGTATGCTATTGGCAGCCAGTGCAGTGCATTCAGTGCAGGTTGGATGTGTTCCCATCTAGGGAAACCCATCAAAAGCCTGGCCGTTGCATTCTGCACTAGCTGCAGCTTCCAGATTTGTGACCGGGGCAGCCCCATGTAGAGTAGTCCAACCTTGAGGTGACCATTACATGTATCACTGTAGCCAGGTCATCGGGGTTGAGGAAGGGAACCAGCTGCCGAATCAGCCGGAGGTGGTAAAAGGCCGACTTAGCAGTGGCTGCCACTTAGGCCTCCATAGTTAAGGATGGATCCAGGATCACTCCCAAACTCCTCACCACAGGTGCTGGCACCAATGGTGCCCCGTTGAAGGTTGGCAGAGGGAACGCCATCCACAAACCACCACGACTCAAGACCATGCCTCTGTCTTCATGGGGTTAAGTTTCAGCCGGCTCAGTCTGAGCTAACCAGCCATGGCTTGCAATGCCCGGTTCAGATCTTCTGGGCTGACCGGCTGCCCAACATCAGATAGACCTGGGTGTCATCTGTGTACTGGTGACACCCCAGCCCATATCTCTGGACAATCTGGGCAAGGGGGCACATATAGATGTTAAACAATAACTATAGGCACACCACACTCAAGTGGATGTCTCCGGGACTGCTGTTCCCCTAGCACCACCCTTTGTCCCTGACCCTGGAGAAAAGAAGCAAGCCATTGTAAGGCAAACCCCTGTATCCCCATGTTGGCGAGGCGGTGGGTCAGCAACTGGTGGTCGATCATGTAGAACACTTCCGACAGGTCTAACAACATAAGAACATAAGAACATAAGAGACGCCAATGTTGGATCAGGCCAAAGGCCCATCCAGTCCAACACTCTGTGTCACACAGTGGCCAGAAATACCAGTGCCATCAGGAGGTCCAGCAGTGGGGCCAGGACATTAGAAGCCCTCCCACTGTTGACCCCCCCCCCAAGCACCAAGAAGACAGAGCATCACTTGCCCCAGAGCCCCTAGCTATACCTTGTGGCTAATAGCCACTGATGGACCTCTGCTCCATATGCTTATCTAATTCCCTTTTGAAGCCGTCCATGCTTGTAGCACCCACCACTTCCTGTGGCAGTGAATTCCATGTGTTAATCACTCTTTGGGTGAAGAAGTACTTCCTTTTATCCGTTCTAACCCGACCGCTCTGCAGTTTCATGGAGTGCCCACGAGTTCTTGTATTGTGAGAAAGGGAGAAAAGTACCTCTTTCTTTACCTGCTCTTTCCCATGCATAATCTTATAAACCTCGATCATGTCACCCCTCAGTCGTCTTTTCTCCAAGCTAAAGAGCCTTAAGCGCTTTAACCTTTCCTCATAGGGAAAGTGTTCCAACCCTTTTATCATTCGAGTTGCCCTTTTCTGCACTTTTTCCAAAGCTATAATATCCTTTTTAAGGTGTGGTGCCCAGAACTGCACACAGTATTCCAAATGAGGTCTCACCATTGATTTATATAGGGGCATTATTATATTGGCTGATCTGTTTTCAATACCCTTCCTAATAATCCCCAGCATAGCATTGGCCTTCTTTATTGCAGTCACACACTGTCTCGACATTTTCAGTGAGTTATCCACTACAACTCCAAGATCTCTCTCTTGCTCAGTCTCTGCCAGTTCAGACCCCATCAATGTGTATTTATATTTAGGATTTTTGGCTCCAATGTGCATCACCTTGCACTTGGCCACATTGAACCCCATTTGCCATGTTGACGCCCACTCGCCCATCCTTGACAGATCCCCTTGGAGTGCCTCACAATCCTCACTGGTTTTCACCACCCTGAACAACTTTGTATCATCCGCAAATTTAGCCACTTCACTGCTTACTCCCATCTCCAAATCATTAATGAACAAGTTAAAAAGCAGTGGACCAAGTACTGATCCCTGCGGTACCCCACTGCTTACCACCCTCCACTGAGAAAATTGCCCACCTACACTCACTCTCTGTTTTCTATGAACTAGCCAGTTTTTGATCCATAAAAGGACTTGTCCTTCTATCCCATGATTTTTGAGCTTACTTAGGAGCCTTTGATGAGGAACTTTATCAAAAGCTTTCTGGAAGTCAAGGTAAATAATATCTATTGGATCCCCCTTGTCCACATGTTTGTTCACCCCCTCAAAGAACACTAACAGGTTAGTGAGACAAGATCTTCCCTTACAGAAACCGTGCTGAGTCTGCCTCAATAGGTTTTGTTCATCTATGTGCCTACTAATTCTTTCCTTAATAATGGTTTCCACCAATTTACCCGGTATCGACGTCAGACTGACTGGCCTGTAATTTCCCGGATCTCCTCTGGAACCCTTTTTAAAGATGGGAGTGACATTAGCTACCTTCCAATCCTCAGGAATGGAGGCAGATTTTAAGGAAAGATTACATATCTTTGTCAGGAGATCTACAAGTTCACATTTGAGTTCTTTCAGAACTCTCGGATGTATGCCATCTGGGCCTGGTGATTTTTCAGTTTTTAAGTTGTCTATCAGTTTTAGGACCTCCTCTCTCGTCACCTCAATCTGACTCAGGTCTTCCAACACCCCTCCTGAAATCAGTGGTTCTGGAGTGGGCAAGCACTTCTCATCTTCCACAGTGAAGACGGAGGCAAAAAATGCATTTAGCTTCTCAGCCATTTCCCTATCATCCTTCAATACTCCTTTTACCCCTTGGTCGTCCAAGGGCCCCACTGCCTCCCTGGCTGGTTTCCTGTTTCTAATGTATTTGAAGAAAGTTTTATTGTTGGTTTTTACGTTTTTTGCTATATGCTCCTCATATTCCCTTTTTGCCTGCCTGACCTCAGACTTGCATTTTATTTGCCATAGCCTGTGTTCCGTTTTATCAGCCTCACTGTGACTAGCTTTCCACTGCTTAAAGGAATTCTTTTTACTTTTTACAGCCTCCATTACTCTGTTTGTTAACCATGCAGGCTTTTTCCTATACCTGTTTGTGCCTTTCCTAACCTGCGGAATATATATTTTTTGAGCTTCTAGGATCGTAGTTTTAAATAGATCCCAAGCTTCCCCAATTGTTTTGACCCTTTCTACTTTTCCTTTCAGTTTCCTCCCCACGTGTCCCCTCATATCAGAGAAATTACCCCTTTTAAAGTTAAAAATGGTTGTGTGAGTCTTTTTGGCCAATTCTCTATTTGTACAAATGATGAACTCAACAACATTATGATCACTGTTTCCAAGCGGTGCAATCACTTTTACATCTCTCACCAGGTCTTGAGTGTTACTTAGGATCGCCTCTCCCCTGGTAGGTTCCGTGACCATCTGCTCCATAGCACAGTCATTTAGAGTGTCTAGAACCTCAACTTCTTTTTCCCTACTGAAACCCATATTGACCCAATCAATGTGTGGGTAGTTAAAATCACCTATTATTACACAGTGTTTTTGTCTAGTTGCTATCTTTAAGGCATTCATCATTTTATAATCCTCCTCTATCTTTTGATCTGGTGGGCGATAACAAACTCCCAGTGTTAAGTTTCCTTTTGCCCCCCCTATTTCAACCCATAGAACTTCCAGAAGCGAATCCAATTCACTTAGCCTCTCAATCTTTCTAGACTTTATACCCTCTCTGACATACAGAGCTACCCCACCTCCAACCCTTCCCCCCCTATCCTTCCGATATAATATATAACCGGGAATCACTGTGTCCCACTGATTTTCCTCATCCCACCAAGTTTCAGAAATACCCACAATGTCTATTTTTCCCTCCGACACCAAGCACTCCAACTCCCCGAACCGCCCCGATCCAGATGTCTCCAGAGGACATCCATCAGAGCGACCAATGCCGTGTCCGTCCTATGTCTCAGGCAGAAGCCGGACTGGAAAGGGTCTAGGATGGAAGGGTCATCCAGGAAGCCCTGCAACAGTATCACTACAGGCCTCTCAATTTGCCTAAATAGGGCAAATTGGAAACCGGACGATATTTGGCCAATTTGGCCGGATCCAGAGTTGGTTTTTTCAAGAGGGGACAGACCATTGCTTCCTTGAGTGCCCCTGGGAACTGCCCCTCAGAGAAGGACTTGTTGACAATCTCCCTTAGGAAACCTCGAAACCCCTCGTGGCCTGCTTTAAGGAGCCAGGAAGGGCACAGATCAAGGCTGCATGTGGTTAGGTGGACAGATGTGAGCAAACTGTTGACTTCCTCCAGGCTGAGTGGGCTGAAGCTGTCCAAACCCGGAGTTGAAGACGTGCAAGGGGCCTCAAGCTCACTCACTGTATCAACTGTGGCGGGAAGGTCACAGCGGAGCACCAAGACTTTATACGCAAAATAGCTCGCAAATGCCTCACAGCCAATATCCAATTCCCTAATATTTTGTCTGCCCTGTGGCAGAGCTGTTAATGACTGAATTGTTCTAAACAATTGGGCTGGGCATGAGCTAGCAGACACAATCAAAGCCACATAGAGCTTTCTCATAGCTGCCTTGACTGCCATCTCATAGGATCTCATAAACGTCCTATACAATGTTATTTTTGCCTTGTTGCGAGCACGACTCCACCGTCTCTCTCTCTAGAGAGAAGGTTTTTATTGTATTTAGCCATAGGCCATTACAAACCACAAACATCTCTCTAGCCGTCTTAGCTCTCGCTTCATAAGCAGCAGCTCCTGGGTGTACCAGGGGACCAGCCTAGAGTGGGAGCGCAGAGGGTGCTGGGGAGCGATCTCACTGATGGCTGTAGAGAGTCAGCTATGCCAGTCCTCCACAAGCTCCTCCAATGAGTCACCAGGGGGCCTCGGATCCCGCAGAGGTCTTTGAAGCCATACTAGGTCCATTTGGCTCCGCAAGTGAGCTAAAATCTGGTTTCTGCCTGAACAGGCTCGGGGTGGAACATTCAGACGGGCCTTTAGGGCATAGTGGTCCGACCATGGCACTGCCAAAGCAGTAATCCAGTCCACTGTCATCCCAACTGCAAAGATCAAATCGAGCGTGTGTCAGGCCCGGTGCGTGGGGGTCGTTACGAATTGGGAGAGTCCCAGTGCCACCATGGATGACACTAGGTCTGCTACCTGATTGGAGGTCGCGTCATCGGCATGGATGTTGAAATCACCCAAGACCAGCAGCCTAGGGTGCTCCAGCACCCAGCCTGATACGACCTCCATCAGGGACGGCAGGCTATTGGCCAGTGCATTAGGTGGTTGGTACACCAGCCAAATTGCCAAACTCTCCTCAGCCTCCAGCAGCAGACTGACACACTCGATGCCCGTGATCTCCAATGGCGGGAGTGCCCTGAAGGAGTAAGTGTTGGAAATGTATGTATTTACAAGGTCTGACAATCCAGTCATTATAGGGTTAACTTGTTTACCTAGTATTGCTATTGTATGACTGACCTGGAAGGTATACCTGGCATTGAGCCAATGGGGAATTAGCCCAGGAAAAGTAGCTTCTATTGTGATACAGATTGGTTGTTTGTTTCAGGTGACTTCCTTTCTAGGGGTCGAGAAGAAGGACAGATTCTCCATTATCTCTGTGTTAGTGTTGAACTATAGGCAGCTTAGAAAATGTAGCTGCTAGATGTTCTGTTTATTTGTAGTTTTCCTGTGTACCTTTACCCTTAGAAATAAAGGTTTTTAAAAGCAAAGAAATCTCTTCTTTCCAATAGAGCAAGATCCATTGATACTTTTGACTACAGTAAGCAGCCACTCCTCCCCCCACCCCCTAGTCCGTGATTGGTGTAGGACCGAGAACCCAGGAGGGGCAAGCTGGGAGAGAGCTACAGTCTCCCTGTCCTGCACCCAGGTTTCAGTCATGCACGCCAGGTTTACCTCCCACTCCAAAAGGAAGTCCCGAAGGACTGTGGTCTTATTATTTATAGACCTGGCGTTCCACAGCAACAATGTCGGAGGGGGGTTATTAGCCTTAGCCCCACTGCCGGCAACCTTCGGGATGGGTTGCAGGCTGGAAGGGTACCGAGCTGTACTATTTCTCTGCATCCTTCCCTTAACTCTCTGCCTGGACCCACCTCTGTACTTTCCCCTCCCCAGGAGCACTGGAACTTGTTGCTCAGGCATCACTGCACCAGCCAGTCTTCGCACGAGCCTCAGACTGCTGGCGGGCTAGCTAAATGGACTATGCTTCCTATATAAGCTGTTCCTCCCATATAAGGGCTAGGACATAAAAACAAGCGTAGCTCCAGCAGTTCAATGATACGTTCAGTGAAGGTATCTCCCATTAATACCACCATTGAAATATAATCTAAGTCTAATATATCAAAAATGAAAACTTTCAAAACAGTGCTAAGAAAGAGTATATCAAAGGGATAGAATTAGAATTATTAACTATTTAACTAGATAACCAATTATTAACTATTGGTTGATTTGGTGAGGCATGCTAGGATATGCAGATGCCAATGATTACCTTTACATGGAAAGGGTACCCATCCTGCTCCTTATGCAAAGCCCCCTTTAACATTTTCATAGGTTAGAACATGGTAACGGTTTCACTATCATGTTACAGGGAAATACAGTTAGAAGAAGACTATCCGAAGGAGTCTCAGAGCAGCTTACAGTCACCTTCCCTTCCTCTCCTCACAACAGATACCCTGTGAGGTAGGTGGGGCTCAGAGAGTTCTGAGAGAACTGTGACTGATCCAAGGTCACCCAGCTGGCTTTATGTGGAGGAGTGGGGAATCAAGCCCAGTTCTCCAGATTAGAGTCCACCGCTCTTAACTGCTACACCAAACAGAATGTTAAGGAGGAGAATCTTCATCTATGGAATGGGATGGGAAGACCTCTGGCTCTGTGACCTAAAGGCCAGAATAGTGAGGGGCTCTAGAAAGGATACCCTTTCATGACCATATATAGTACCTTAAAAATTATAGACACTGTTTTATAATGGGAAAACAGATCTTGATAAAATTTGGCTATCAACCTCTGATAAATTGATTCAAAAGTTATACAAATTTTTGTTATATGATGTCATGCAGGAGGAAATAATCAAGCCATCAATGATAACATGGATGCAGGATATAGAACATAGTCTGGATATAGATGTCTGGTCCAAAATATCGAAGGCTGTCAAACTTTTAAGATCAACATCTTATAAAGAAAATATTTTTAAAATGTTCTATAGGTGGCACTGGTCACCGGATAAAATGGCTAAATGCTATAAAGAGGTCTCAGGAAACTGTTGGAGGTGTAAAAATAACGTGGGTACCTTTTTCCATATGTGGTGGTGGTGTGAAAAGATCTATAAATTTTGGAAGGGTATTAAGCACTTAATAACAGAGATTATGGGCATCGAATTGCAGCTAGTACCAGAAATCTATTTACTTAATATAATACCAGATGGATATAGGCATGATGAACTATGTATTTTGTCATATATCCTTACTGCAGCCAGGATATTGGTTGCCAAGTGTTGGAAATCTGAAAACCTACCTGTTAGAGAGGAGTTAATTATAAAAATCTGTGATGTGGCAGAAATGGACAAGTTGAACATGATTCTTTCAGGTAAAGAGGCTAAGGTTTTTCAAAAGAGATGGTTTAGAGTTAATAAATGGTTGGGGAAGAATGCGTAACTCCATGAATCTATTTAATATACAAAATATTGTTTCTTTTCTATTTGGTTTTTATTTTTATGTTTACTTTCTTTTTGTGGTTTTGTAATCTTTTTTTTGTAATGGAAAATCATAAATAAATTTGTAAAAAACCCCCAAATTATAGCCACTGTGGAGGCTGACTGTCTCCTGCCCAGAACCGTGATGCAAGACTTGGCCTTTGTTTAATTATTAATTACAATACAATTACATAAATGGGTTATTTAATAATTCTTGTAATGAATATGAAAATGAAACAAATACTCCTTTCTATCCTTTTAATGCCTGCCCTAGTATGACAAATTCCCCCTTTCAGTCTTCATTCCCCTGATTACCTGCTGTTCTCCAAACCTTACCTTCGTTCCAAGCAAATGTACCTCAGGGTCCTCCTGCTTCTACCTGCCTAGATGCCTTGTCCTTCTTGTGCCACCAAATGCCTTATCAGTCTGCCTCTTCCTTGTGCTACTGTTCTTCAAACAAAGTTGCCAAATTTCATCACTGCATGTTGCTATCTGGGTTACCATGCATGAAATCTTTCCTATCAGCTCACCCATAGAACTGATGTTAAACATGTGTGCATTGCATGGAGATACCATATGGTATTTGTCTGAAATTTGGCAGCATGGATTTCCCAGGGGAATACTGCAGTTCCTCTGAGATTAGTCCAATTTATATGGAAGACCATGAAACCTGAGGTGGTTGTGGCTTCCATTGAAACCAATGAAAAATAATTACAAAACAGAATTATGAAAATGAAATAGCAAAAGAAACAATAATGAAACAAAACCATATGAATAAATCCCAGTAACAAAACAATCTCATTTGGAATTAATAACAAAAATGAAAGAAATGAAACAAATTCCTATACACAAGTCTATATGATACTCCATCCCTAGAGCTCCTAATAATCCAAAGGCCCTGTGCAGCCTGAGGTATTGAAAGACTCCATCATCTATCAAACCACTGCATCATGATCACAGCTAAGGTGTCTCTTACAATAACACAGCCAGCTGTCAGCAAGAAATGAAGGCTCTGTGATTATTAGTGATCCTCAACCTATTTCACTCAAAGTATCCCTGTGTAGTCAAGATCCTAAATTCCTTGCCTTGGGTTTGGAAGCTGCACGTACAAAGGTCATACACTTGTAGCTCTTCCGTCCCTTGGTAATGTAGAAACGAAGAGAAAGGAATCTGAGGGTTTCTGGAAAACAAGGAAGAGCTATCTTCCTTTGCCCCTCTTCCTAAGTGTAGGGTTGGTGTTTGAGTCGTATCATCTTTAACCCATTCATAGGACTGCTCTGTGGGGTAGCCAACATGGGTACTTTCATCCTAGGAAATGGAAGGTGAGCTTAAACCCTTCTTCTTATTCTTTATAACCTTGTTTTGCCTAAGTGCACCTGGAGGAGTATATCCCTCAGGATAGTTGACCGAATGTCAGACAGGCCCCTGAAGACACCTCATGATCACAGCTAAGGTGTCTCTTACAATAACACAGCCAGCTATCAGCAAGAAATGAAGGCTCTGTGATTATTAGTGATCCTCAACCTATTTCACTCAAAGTATCCCTGTGTAGTCAAGATCCTAAATTCCTTGCCTTGGGTTTGGAAGCTGCACGTACAAAGGTCATACACTTGTAGCTCTTCCGTCCCTTGGTAATGTAGAAACGAAGAGAAAGGAATCTGAGGGTTTCTGGAAAACAAGGAAGAGCTATCTTCCTTTGCCCCTCTTCCTAAGTGTAGGGTTGGTGTTTGAGTCGTATCATCTTTAACCCATTCATAGGACTGCTCTGTGGGGTAGCCAACATGGGTACTTTCATCCTAGGAAATGGAAGGTGAGCTTAAACCCTTCTTCTTATTCTTTATAACCTTGTTTTGCCTAAGTGCACCTGGAGGAGTATATCCCTCAGGATAGTTGACCGAATGTCAGACAGGCCCCTGAAGACACCTCATGATCACAACTAAGGTGTCTCTTACAATAACACAGCCAGCTATCAGCAAGAAATGAAGGCTCTGTGATTATTAGTGATCCTCAACCTATTTCACTCAAAGTATCCCTGTGTAGTCAAGATCCTAAATTCCTTGCCTTGGGTTTGGAAGCTGCACGTACAAAGGTCATACACTTGTAGCTCTTCCGTCCCTTGGTAATGTAGAAACGAAGAGAAAGGAATCTGAGGGTTTCTGGAAAACAAGGAAGAGCTATCTTCCTTTGCCCCTCTTCCTAAGTGTAGGGTTGGTGTTTGAGTCGCATCATCTTTAACCCATTCATAGGACTGCTCTGTGGGGTAGCCAACATGGGTACTTTCATCCTAGGAAATGGAAGGTGAGCTTAAACCCTTCTTCTTATTCTTTATAACCTTGTTTTGCCTAAGTGCACCTGGAGGAGTATATCCCTCAGGATAGTTGACCGAATGTCAGACAGGCCCCTGAAGACACCTCCCCCACTGCCCCCACAGAGACTTCAGAAACCACATCCAAGGTACCAGGAGAAATACAGAAAGGAGAGGAAGTAGTATTCTCTTCCTACCACTTTGTTGGCCACTTGCATACCTGGGTGCCATCTGTGCCACCAGAGTAAGGAAAAGAGCAACACATAGGTTATTCACTCTCATGTATAGATTTCCCTCTTCATTTTTGTTGTTAAAATATATGAAATGAATAGGACATTTTTGGTTTGATTCCCCCCTCCCATTCATTGGGATCTTTGATTTCTTTCAGATCATAGGATTACTATGAATTGCAGTGTATCATTAAAAAGGGTAAGAAACCAGCATTTTTCAGAGTATCATTTTGATACCTCAGGGACTGAGAGCCCAAGGGATATGCCTACCATGAAACCCAGCCCTCGATAGTGAAATGTTTGCTGAAGGTGCCAGCTGCAGAGGAACCCCTGCTCCTTGCTTCACATGCCTCAGCCTGTAGGAGTCTCTAATTAATTTTGCCTTGTTTTGTTCCAAAAGACAGAGCTTTCCAAGTTCAAGCTGGTGCCAAAGGCAAGTTCAGAGATACAGCCAAGGAAGATAGAAAGGAACCGGCACTTAAAAGTGATGTTCTCCAGAAGGCACGAAATATGTAAAGGTCTAAACCTAAAATATTCAGTTATGTATGCCTTCAGCTCATTGCTCAACCTGCATTTCCCTGTTTCTCCTCTCTCTGATGCCTCAAGGGAAATAAAATTTATGAAACTACTTCCGAGAGTTGTTTGCTGTGCTTGGTACTAGCTGGTGCATGTTCCTTCTCTCCCTGCTTCCCTTCTCACATTAGTCAGTTCAGTGCCAAAGTAGCTCAGCTCCTGCAATAAAGGAAATGTTGCCTTTCTTGAGACACTGCCTATTGAAAATCTAGTTTTCAAGAGCACCAAAAACATCCGTGCTGATCTATTGAGACTTGTTTGACTATCTGTATAGTGTGCATAGTCATCTCTTAGAGCTAGAGGGGCACATAAGGCAGTCAACGTGTGGAGGCTATGAAGCTGGCATGCAAGGTAGTCATCTCAAGGGGGTGATCAATTTATATGCTCCTTAAATGCACATAGATCCATCCTTTTTTGTTTGTTTGCTGTTTGCAGTGGAATGCACTGATTGGAATGATGCTTTCCATACCCCGGTGCACATGGCAGCCCTACACATTCATTGAGCACATAGGGAAGGATGGGGGTGACAGCATTCCCTGCCACTGTGCAATTTCCTGGTCATCTACAGTGGTGACTGCACAGAGGAAGTGTCCATGCAAACTCACTTTCGCCATTATCAGCAATGTTCCAAAATTAGTGCTGCTAATGGAGAGGGAGTGTTCCAGTGGACCCTCCTTATGTATGGTCACTCCTGTAGAATGACCAGGAGATGGCACAGAGGCAGGGAACTGGGTGAGCATGGTTGCTCCCACTTTCTCTTCCCAGGCATTCAGTTAATCTGTGGGGTCGTTGTGTGTACCAAGCTATCGCACTTCTCCACATGGTAAGACTTTCACAATGAGTGACATAAAGTTGCCTGCTTGTGTCAGTCATACAGTGTGCAACAGTCCTCCATTTCCCATCAGGAGAAATCCAGATTTCCAACTGGTGCAGAGACACAAGTGTCTATAGTCATAGTGACATTTGTGTTAAGGAAAAAAGGATGGCAGTTAATTACCTAATTATTAATAACGCCATAATTCAGCTTTAAGGAAGCTCAAAGGGCATGTGGAAATTCTGTCCTGTTACCCTCCATCAAAAATAGGTCAAACACATTTTTGTGCATTTGATTGAGGAGGTCATTAAACACATTATTGAAAATAAACTGTAAAGTAAAGGTAAAGGTTCCCTTGCTTGAAAGCCAGTCGTGTCCGACTCTAGGGTTGCGGTGCTCATCTCCGTTTCAAAGCCGAAGAGCCAGCACTGTCCGAAGACGTTTCCGTGGTCATGTGGCCGGCATGACTAAACACCAAGGCGCACGGAACGCTGTTACCTTCCCACTGAAGTGGTACCTATTTATCTACTTGCAATTTCTTGCTTTCAAACTACTAGGTTGGCAGGAGCTGGAACTAGAGATGGGAGCTCACTCCATCATGCAGCAACTCGGGTCTCGAACTGCTGAACTACTGACCTTCCACAGCCTGCAGTTTAGCGTCTTAACCACTTGAGCCACCGCAGCTCCAAAATAAACTGTAAATCATGGTAAATCTCTGAGATTCCTAACAGAAAGGCTGACAGACCCTCTGCTACACTGGCATGAAATGGCGCCACTATAAATGCTTCAAAACAGACAGATACAAGCCCAGAGGCAAAACAAAATAAAGACTCTCTCTTTTTTTCTTCAAAATGCTGTTTCTTGGCCTTCCATTGCTGATGATGTCTCACCTACCATGTATCCAATGACTCACCCTCCAATTACTGTTGCTGTTATTCTGGTCCAAATTGCTAGCAGCAAGGGAAGTACTGATAAATACTCTTTAGAAGATTAAAATAACCCAGTTTGTGAGGCCTTTTATTAATATTTTATTTTTTGTATTTATACCCCGCCCTCCCCGCAAGCGGGCTCAGGGCGGCTTACAAGAGAGCACGCATAAAAACAAGATAAAACGATAACAAGATAAAATGACAACAAGAATAAGTGCTCAGTAAAAACAAGATGGTCTCCGTATAAATTACAAGCTCTCCTATATGAAAACTCTCCTGTAAGCAACCTGATTTCCCCCCTGATTATACTTTAGATTGTTTTGAAAGTAATGTGCACAATACAGTCCTATGCACTACCAGGCCCGTAGTCAGGATTTTTTTAAAATTCAGGGGTCTTTTAAATAAGTCAGGGGAAACCCTGCGCACACCCCTGTGCACACCCCCAAGAGAGCGCCTGGGCTGGATGGGAAGTTGGGGAAGCCTTGGTAGTAAGTCGGGGAGGCTGGGCCTGAGATGCCCCACCGTAGCTACGGGCATGTGCACTACATTAGACTTCTCTTAGTGCAAAAATCAGAGTTTATGACTAGATAATTTTTCTTTGTTTGAAAGGCCTTTCAATCCAAATGCACTGTTCAGAACATTTCAGAAAATTTCAATTATATGAACGCCCCCACCCCTGTCCAGGCACAAAATTTTACAACAATTAATGAGATTAAGGGGAAATGGACAGGATTTGGATTTCACCCAAGAGTGATTTACATGTTCCAGTCATTTAATGAATGGTCAAAACAAGAATGGCAGGGCATGAAAACTTTGTAGACTATGAAAACAAATTGACATTAAATAATGCATATAATTAGGTGTAATCCATGTAAGAGATTACGTTTTATGTATTAATTAATTATGTATTTACTTTATTTATATCCTGCCTTTCTCTCCAATGGAGATCTAAAGCAGCTTAGATCAGTCTCCTCGGCTCCATTTTATCCTCACAACGAACCCTGCGATATAGGATAGGCTGAGAATGTATGACTAGCCAAAGTCTACACAGCAAGCTTCCATGTTAGAACAGGGATTTGAACATGAGAGCCATACTGGCTCTCTTTACTTAGGAAGACTGGATAGATGAAAGCCTTGAGGATCTTGTCCTACTGATATGTGCCTGACTTCCTATGGGCTGCAACCTGTCAGAGGTCATTTCGGGGGGGGAACGCGGGGGAACGCAGTTCCCCGGGTGAGGTGCAGGGGGCAGGGCACATGATGAAGCCCCACCCCCTGCTTCTGGCCGCCCCGCTTCCAGCCCTCATTCAGCCAGGAGGAGGCTGGAGAAGAGGGAGGGTAAGTTGCTTCCTCCCCGCCTCTCCCCACCCCTGCCTGCCTGGAGCCAGGGAGGGCCTTGGCGGGGCTTCCTCGCACTCCCGCTGGCCTTGCAGGTCCACCACCAGGCCCCTGATGTCAGGGTGTGTGGCATATGCTAATGAGTTATGCTAATGAGTTCCCCTAGCTCTTTTTCTGTGAAATGACCCCTGCAACCTGTACAATATATTAGGACTGTTTTCCTGCCTATTTATGGAAGAGCAGCTACAATGTGAAACAGAAATGCAATCTATGAAGTCACATGAAGGAGTTTCTCTCCTTCAGTGGAAAATGAAACAAAATCTGCGACTGGATTAAGCCAACTGAATAAAATAGGACCTATTTCTGAGTAGATCTGCTTAAATTTGCTCCTATAGTGCAGATTAGGCAAGTCTTAGAGATGACTTAGAGGTGTGCATTATCATTGCTCTGTTTCAGTTTGATCTAGGGATTCTGAGATGCTGGGAAGGACATGATTTTCATTATCCTGGTATTTCAGGACTATTGATACCATTTTGGAAATCTGTTCCAGAGACATTTTGTGGGGTTCAGGAACATCTGCACTTAAAAATCATGCCCTTAAGAAAGGAAATTAAAGCAAAGTTTAGTGCATACACTGGTCTCTATCCAGAAGCAAGAGGAGCAGCCTGGGCAGAAGAATAAGTAGTGCACCACAGATGGCCATGGTGCCAATGCTGCAACGATGCTTTAAAACCCTTTAAACTTTGAAATCAACAGCAGTAGAAATCAACCATCAAAATCAAAAATGGTAGACCTAGTTTCCAGAGTCAATGGGCCATAGACTTTGGCCTCTGAGTCAGAGGCCAGGTCTATCAACCACTGGCTGTTTAAAGAGGCATTTAAAGGGCTACAGCAGCATTGGCACCACAGCTGAGCAGGGATACACTCACTCTCACACTTTCAGCTCCTGCTCTCCCTCACAAGCAGCAGAGGAAGCAGGCATTGCCAGTGAGCTGGTCTGTGGCACAGCTGCCGCCATGGCCCTTTAACACCCCTTTAAAATTCCTGTTGTCAATTGGTGGTAAACCAGAGGCCAGGACTACTGCATGTTAAAAAGAATGGAGGTAAATCTGGCCTCTAAGTCCAGTCATCAGGTCTACCACTGTTGAGTCCAATAAATATTAGATCTGGTGTCTGACCTTGGGGGCCAGGGCTATTATCTAAGATCTTTAAAGTTTAAAGGGTACCTAAAGGTTACAGCAGCATTGGTGCTGCTGTAACCTGGCTGTGGCATGGTCTCTCTCTCTCTCTCTCTCTCTCTCTCTCTCTCTCTCTCTCTCTGTCTCCCTTGTCTCATGCCACTCTGCTTCTTCTTCCCTTCCTGTGCTCAAAACACTCCCACACTTTTGGCAGACATTTTTTCAGTGTTTTAGTTAATTTCCAGTACTCCCAACCCAAAACAAAATAGGAAATGTTGAGCATCATTTTGGTTTGGGAATATCCAAATGCACAATTCTATAGCAGATCATGTACTGACCTTTATTGTCTCCTGGAAGAATAGAGTCTGCACCTTCTTATGGTGATCTGTGCCCCTAACAGTGTGCTTAATTCCAAGACCTTCGTCTAGGAGGCATAATCATATGAATCAACCCTGGCATATTTGGATATGATAAATTTTTTGCAGTGCTTTTTAAAAAACAACAACAACCCTGAAAAGGAGCCATGAGCCCTCCTAAACTGCTAGGGAGAGATACCTTTATGTTTCTCCTACTAGGCAAACAGCAACTGCAGCAGCACAATTATGACTGTGGAAATGGCAGGATGGGATTAGGAACCCTTGTGGAACATCCCGCCCCACCACCATGCTACTTTACCTATTCAATTTGCACCCAGAAACGTCTGCTTAAAAAAAAAAATCACAGATGAATCCAGTCATGGAGTGAGACATCTCATCTAGTTTGACCATCTGAAACAGTGATAAGCAAAAAGCGCACAATATTTTATAGATTAAAAATATTGCTTGGATTGGTAATCATGATTGGTAATCTTCTTGGATTGGTAATCTTCTTCCCTGTGGGAAGAAGAATGTCACCTACCTACCTTATTTTTATCCCATCCTTCCTCCAGGGAGCTCAAGGAGGCTTGCATGGTTCTCTCTTCCTCTGTTTTATTCCCATAGTAACCCCACAAAGCATCTTATTCTGAGTAAAACTGACCAAGATTACCTAATGAACTTCAAGAGCAGAGGTCATTTCGGGGGGGATCGCGGGGGATCGCAATTCCCCCGGGTGAGGTACGGGGGGGCGGGGCACATGATGAAGCCCCGCCCCCTGCTTCCGGCCGCCCCACTTCCGGCCCTCATTCAGCCAGGAGGAGGCAGGAGAAGAGGGAGGGTAAGTTGCTTCCTCCCCGCCTCTCCCCACCCCTGCCTGCCTGGGGCCAGGGTGGGCCTTGGCGGGGCTTCCTCGCACTCCCGCTGGCCTTGCAGGTCCACCGCCGGGCCCCTGATGTCAGGGGGTGTGGCATATGCTAATGAGTTATGCTAATGAGTTCCCCTAGCTCTTTTTCTACGAAATGACCCCTGTTCAAGAGTAAGGAGGAATGTGAACCTTTTCGATCCTAGTTCACCTATAGCAAACTCTAGCCACTACTACAAGTGATGCTCTGTCTTCTTGGTGCTTGGGGGGGGGGGTCAACAGTGGGAGGGCTGCTAATGTCCTGGCCCCACTGGTGGACCTCCTGATGGCACCTGGTATTTCTGACCACTGTGTGATACAGAGTGTTGGACTGGATGGGCCTTTGGCCTGATCCAACATTGGCATCTCTTATGTTCTTATGTACATCACAGTGATTTATCAACATATTTACACACTGTTTAGACCTAGATTTTTAATGAGTTTTAAAACACTGTGGAATAAATGGCCTCCCTTCCTCCTTATTATCAACCCATCATTCTCCTTTCCTCCATTTTATCCTTACAGTCCCAGCAAAGTTAGGATGACAGTGTGTGACAGGCCCAAGGTCATGCAGCAGACTTCTACAGCAAAGTGGGCATTCAGTCTTGGCTGTTCCAGATCCTCATCCAACCCTCTGACTACTACACTACATTTGCTTTTCTATCCATGAAGAGGTTGTGATTTCCCCCCCTTAATATAATCACATCAGTGACATGTATTGTTGCTGTTGTTGTTCAGTCACACAGTCGAGTCATGTATTGTTACCAGATTCTAAATATGTGCATGTTTCCAGTGTCTTAAAATGTGTTGTTTTCCCCATGATGATAATCTGTGGCCCAGACACAAGTTCTAGGGCATGGTCCCATCAACATCTGACAAGTACCTTCCGGCAAATACTCAACAGTATGTTATTATCTTCAGATAAATCCGGGCCATCTTCTCAGCCGAATATTTCATAAACATTTTCCTAGTGGAAACCATACATAATTTTACAAGGCTAGGGCTACATCACATAAATCTATCATTCTGTTTTTAGATAAACATGAATAGAGATTAGAGAGCCAGGTCACCCTCTGAACTTCCATTCTTATGTGAGTGTGCTGTCAACAATCAAGCTGTATAAACAAAGGCCTGTGTGCCTTTTCAACAAGACGTGTCTATCTTCCCTCAGATTCACTTCAGCAAGGGCGGAGCAGAACTGGAAATGTCTGTCTCCTGTAAGATGAAATTTGGAGGAGAGCCAAATTCCACTGGTCCTACCGCTTTAGGGAGGAAAGAGTTGTAAACCAGCAATTAGTAATCCTGCTACTAAGAGGAAAGATTGCTGGGAAGTATAAATAGGGTCACTGTTTATACACAAGCTAAACTAGGAAGTGATCTGATTATATTGCTGCCAAAACTGTATGAGGAGGAAAGAACTCAGCTTGTCAGATTCTTAGGGCTGATTCAGTTGACTCTTTCAGGGAGGGGAATGGTTCCTTGGCCTGTGAGCTATTCTTTAGTTAACGTAGAATCAGGGGGAGCATTTTGGATTATGCTACTTTGGACTGCAGGTGCAGCATGTATAGTGCACTTAAATGCTTTTTAATGGAAAAAAACCCTCCTTCAATATAGTAAGTTTAGCACACTAGGGAGAAAAAGATGGCATAGTAAATTATATGAAAGAGGAACTGGTGGGGGTGACATTCACAAGTGGTATCTCTCATTCTTTGTAATGGTTTGCTGAACAGTGTTGGTCAGGTAGTTGCCTGGTTGTTTCACTATGTGCTCAAATTGCAGTTTACCACAGATTTAGTGCACTGGTGTTGAGCTGCTTGATGTGGTAAACTGAAATTTGGGGATGTAGTGAAGCATGTAACCATTCTACCATAAGCTGAACATAGATATATTCAAAGCACAATATGAAGTGGATCATTGGCATCAGCTTTCAATGTAGTATTGGGGAAATGATTGAAACCAGGTAACCATTATTGGTTATCGATTATGTTTTTAATCAGATTACTTAGATAACAAAACATGGACAGATATCTATTGTATCATATATACTAGGTGTTTAGCCTTAACCACAGGGGTATCAAGGGACTTCCACAACAGACAGAACATGCACACATTTAATAAAGATCAATTAATGTTGTGTTGAGACCTTTATTCAATAGCCAATTGATGATTCCATCTGTTTTGGTACTGACAACTATTGGAACCTCTACATGTTTTCTTATCCTTATGGCAGTGAGCACTCATGAAACGATAGTCTAAGCACTATGTCTAGTAGGTTCACAAGTATAGATGGAAGGCCCCATTCCTTTGAACAATGTATGTGGTACCTTCAGCACATGGTGCTTGGCACTGGTCCAGATCTGTGGTCTTGGAATGGTGCTACAGATTTATGAGACCCCCAGGTTTTTTTTTTTTAAAGTTTCTGAACCCGCAACTGCTCTTGATGGTTTCCACTTCTTCCCTTTGGGTGTAGCAGAGAACAGAGGATAAGATGTGATTGCTGTGATTTCACATATATCTACAAAAGAGGCTTTGGTTTCCAAGGTTTCAGGATTGTGGCAGAGTAAAATAATAGCTTGGCTAGGCATGATTCCTGTATTTTATGTCAACAAAATTCACTTTATAACCTGCTCTAGGGTGTAGGGTGGGAGCTTGAGCCACTCTGTGTAATTCACTCATATTGGAGAGACAAGACACTATAGGGATTTGGGCGATACCCAGCTCTATGTCTCCTTAACAGCTGAATTGGACAGATCCTGGACAAATGCCTGGAGAAGGTAATAAAATGGATGAGAGTCAAGCAATTGGGGTTTGGTCCAGAGAAGACTGAGGTGCTGCTGTTCAATGACAAAGCTGCTCAATGATTCAGGGAACAGCCTATCCTGGAGAGGTTGCTCTTTGCTGAAGGACCAGGTTCAGACCTTGGGTGAGGTGCTAGACCCTGGCCTATGGTTGGAGGCTCAGGCCTCTTCTGCGGCACTTAGTGCCTTGTATTGATCTTGGCTGATACACCAGCTATGGCTGTTTCTTAAAAAGTGTGATCTGGCCACAGTAGCACATGTCTTGATCAAATCTAGGTTAGGTTACTGTAATGTGCTCATATGTTTCAAATTGACCTTTGAAAACTGTCCAGAAACTTCAGCTAGTCCAAGAGTCGGGGGAGGGAAGAATACAGAGATCATTCCATCACTGCGTTGAAGGATCTGCACTGGCTGGCCAGTTGTTTCTGGCAGGATTCAAAGTGCTGATTCTCACCTTCAAGGCCTCTAAGATGTCTTGGGACCAAAGCTCTTCAAGACTCTTCCTTCCCTACTGTCCATCTCACCAGTTACGATTCTCTTCCCAAGCCTTGTACTGTTCTACCCCATTTTCACAGGTGAGGCAGGTGTCAACCAGAATGATGGTGTTTTTCAGTGATGGTCTTTTGTTTTTGTAATTTTCAGCCTCTTGAGGCTTGGTATTTTTTTCTTTGTAGGCCACCACAAGCAGTTTTCTAGAGAAACAGCATGTTCATTTCTAAATAACCAAATAAATAATACTATGACCTAATATCTTGACCCACTGAACTGTAAGTTCTACAGAACCTCTGGGCTATTAGAGATGTCCTAAAAGCATTGCCTATATGTATCCCTGTTGGTGTTTACCATTGTTAAGATCATTGACTGTAAGTTCTACAAAACCTCTGGACTATTAGAGATGTCCTAAAAGCATTGCCTATATGTATCCCTGTTGGTGTTTGCCATTGTTAAGATCATTGACCTTTGTATAATCTCCTGAGTCCAGGAGATATGCCCTCTACCACATCAGTTACCAAAGGCAGTTCAGTGATTCTGAAGCTGATGATTGTGTGGAGGCAGTCTGACAAGAAACTTGCAAGCAGTTGAACTGTAGAAGGGCCAAATACATCTAAAAGATAGTACAGTAGATGCCAGCCAAGCAGGACTTTCCAAATACAAGGCACCACTACTGGAAAAAATGGCCTTCTCCATCTCCTCATGGGACAGACAGCTCCATCATAGCTTTTGCTTCCGGGCTGCTCATCTTATGCCTGCAACGACCTGTGGAAGGGGTTGCCATGAGTTGGTTGCAACTTGACAACACATTCTTCCTCTGATCACTCTCCCATTTTCTTCTGTTTGACTCCTTTGGAAGTTCCAGTTGCTCCATTCATCTCTTTTCAGAGCCAGAGTGAACTATCACAGTTCTGGTGAGCCCCTTTATTGGGTCAGGAGGTGCCTAGCCCAGGACTCTCCAGCAAGCAGATTTGCATCTGAGGTCTGATAGCAGCTCTTACATCCAGTGGCAGGACCTGGGTAGGCAAGGTTTCATCACTATTTTCTTCTAAAGCCATGATGATACTTTGTCATTGCCACAGGTCCAAGATCCAACCTATATTCAGCTTCCCTCATCATTTTAGCAGACAGTAATCCCCCCCAACTGTAAATAGCTGCTGTAATGGCATACATACATCAGCTAAAAATGCAAGGTACGTTCCCTTTTCAGAATGATTATTATACAGTAATATTACTTTGTATTCTAGACCCTGTAATGTGAAATTAACATATAAGTTCTTATTGGTCTATTTATATGCAAATATATACAAATTTATTTTATTTATTGACTGTGATCTCTTTAATCAGGTTACAGCCTGCTAACTGCAGAGCTAAGTTACAAACAGGCATACCAGCATACATTGTACACATCACAAAATTTATTGGAGTTGACAGATATCATGTTCAGTGCTGTGGGGAAGAAGGACAGCATAAAATGAGGAGGAAATTATATGTGACATGTCCTTCACTAAACTTAATGGCTTGTCATTTCCAGCCTAATGTCTGAGAAGATCCGAAGTGTTGTTTAAAAGGACTTCTTAAATACTTTCTTTGTTTAAAGGAAATATATACTTCATCATAGTTTAATTTCACTTATTACAGGGCCCAAAATCCAAAGTAATGTTATTGCATAAGAGAATGCAAGCAGTTTATAATACTGCCAACATATATGAATGCCACTATGTGCATTCATGAACTCCACAGTATGCCACTAATTTCACCTTAAATGTGTTCAGCAGCTGAATTTACTGTGTTTAACTGTGAGGATCAGATATGAGCCAAGCACTGGGTTTGTTTGGTTCAGCACTAAATAAGTCAATTGCCTGCTGATCTGAACAGGGTTTGCATCAGGGTTTTTCTTCTTATTCAAAACTACACATGTGCAAAAATACTGCTGTTTAGAACAGATTAGCAGCCATTAATGTCTCTAAGGACAAACACTGAATGATGTATATCATTTGTGACTGATTTAACTATCTATTGAAACAACTGCCTGCCAAATGAAATAGCAGCATATCAAGGAGAGGGGAGTAGAGCAACCTGCTGAATTGCCACAAGCAAGTCACTGATCAGATGAGTGGCCAGTTGAAAAATCAGCTCCTTTTTCACAACTAGTGAACAGAATAGGAGCTGAACTCTGTCCAAGCACATAGTAAAGGTAATGGTTTCCCTTGCTCAAAAGCTAGTCGGATCCAACTCTGGGGGGGTGGGTGTCATCTCGGTTTCCAAGCCAAAGAGCCAGCACTATCTGAATACATTTCTGTGGTCATGTGGCCGGCATGACTAAACACTGAGGTGCATGGACCGCTGTTCCCTTCCCACCAAAGTGGTACCTATTTATCTACTTAAAATTTCTTGCTTTCAAACTGCTAGGTTGGCAGGAGCTGGGGCTAGAGATGGAAGCTTACTCCGTCATGCAACACTAGGGTCTCAAACTACCAAACTACAGACCTTCCAATCTGCCGCTCAGCATCTTAACCTCTAAGCCACTGCGGCCACCATTCAAGCTTATAGGGAGATACAGATGCATATTCCTGGGGGGGGATGCATTTTACAAAACTTGACACCAGAAATCTCCTAATGTTCTATAATTGGGGCTGTCTATGAAGATTGGAAATTTCATCTGATACTGAAAACAGCTGCAAGGCTGTGGAATGGTAATGACTGGCAGGAACATGCTTCTCCTGTTTTTACAGAGCTTTACTTGCTATGAGTTGGCTTTTGGACACAACTCAAAGTGCTAGATTTAAGTAGTGTGAGATGGGGGTGCAGAAGGCCCACCTGTTCCTATATTAACATGTCCAAGTGATGAGATCTTCATTAGAGGCCTATTTTTTGCTGTCACAAATTTCTGGGATAAGATGGAGGCTTCCAGAGATAGGGCCTTCTCAGTTATGGCACCTCATCTGTAGAACTGCTTTTCCATATTCATTTATTGGACACTTACTTTTGTCAGTAGTTAGCAGGTCAAAATCTGATTGCTGACCCAGTAGTTTAATAGTAGCTCTGACATACCAACTCTTCTTGTAGGTAGGCTGTTGCTACTGGTTACTTGTTGTTTTTTGTCTTTAATATTTGTTTTACATTATATTCTTTTAAATATGTTTTAAACTGCTTCAGCCCTGACCTGGCTAGGCCAGGCTAGCATGATTTTGTCAGATCACAGAAGCTAAACTGAGTCAGCCCTGATTAGTATTTGGATGGGAGACCACCAAGGAATACCAGGGTCACTACACAGAAGCAGGCAATGGCAAACTACCTCTGTTAGTCTCTTCTCTTGAGAAGCCTATGGGGTCACCATTAGTCAGTGTAACTTGATGGAAAACAAACAAAAACACCCTGTCTCAATATAAAGATTTGCAAGAAAAGAAAGGCAAACGGAAAGGACCAAAGGATGAAAGAAAGCTTAGATTGTGATTGTTGTTACGATGATTCCGAATTTCTCATCTCAGGAGGAAGGAATGAGGAAATGGGGAGGGAGATATAGGGGAAAGTGAGTACCCCCCCCATCATTGCAAGTTCCCCTCTGTGCAATTGGGTGTAGCCCAGCTGGCACAATACAAGTGGTCCTGGCCTGGCAACTGGCACTGTCTAACTTGGCTTGAGTCTTCCCAGGAATAGGCTGCCAGAAGGAGGGAAGAAGGGAAAGCTAAAGACAAAGGGAAGAAGAGAAGAAGGCAGGGAATGGTGAGGATATGGAGGTTGCTGGGAGGAGGGGAAAAGGAAATAGTGTGGGAAGGGTGTACAAGAGAAAATGCAGTGTCTCCCACAAGTCCATATAGGTTCTGCACTGTACAAATGGGCCAGGCCCAGTGGCTGGCATCATGTAATTGGGCCATAGGTTTTCCAGGTTGAGGCTGATGGGAAAGAGGGAAAACTCAATACAGGGTGGTAGGAAAAGGCAGATTGACTGCTGGATGGGAAGGAAAGAAGGAAGCAAGAAAAGGGGAGAGCACATGGAGGCTTTTAGGGAAGGGAAACAGGAAGTAATGGGGGAGGGCAAAATGGCTTTCCCCCACAAGTCTTTGAGGTTCCCCTGCTTGTTATATTTATAAATGATATAAATTGAACATATAAATTTTGCATAAATTACATATAAACACCATGCAACATACATTGTCAATACAAAGGAATTTGTAAAACTACAGCAAAAAATAGAAAATTGAAATTGGTGAAAATTTTTTTGCCTATATTAAAAGCAGTGAAATAAAGAAAAATAAAGAATACTTGGTCGTCTCTAATATGTGGCCGGTTCTCGATTTGTAAACATAACTTTAGTTTTCATGGAAATTATGTGTTTTCAAAGGAATACTTTTTCTGACCTAAAGAGTGACAAAATCAGGCACAGTAATACATTGGCTTGTAATACAACCTATGGCTTGCATCCAACAGCTACTGCATGGTAAAAAGAGTGTGCTAATGGGCCTTACCCATTACTCCCTCCCACTGTGGCCCACTGTGCCCTTCAAAATACCTGCTTTGAGATTCAAGAACTCCCCAAGAATAGCAATGGGCAAGAGAGAAAGGTCTAGAGTAGGAGAGGGGAACCAATGGAAATGGGCCCACCCTCTTTTGCTGATGGAAGCAGCCAATGGATACAAACCTATAAGGTCTGGGTTGAGGTTTTGTACTCAAGTTGCTTTGAGGCAGGTGTCTAGTGAAAGCATGAATTTAAGTTGATATTTTCTCACTTTCCTAAGCTTGAAAGCATGGATTAAATTTTTTATTTGTCCTAATGGTGAGCACAGCAGTATGTGATCATACTTAGTCATACATATGTTTAAAAACTTTGGCCAGAACTTTTAAAAACAGTATCAATATTATGGAATGCAAAGTATTGTTCTTTGGAAACACTCTGGCATTGGCAAGAACTGCATTGCAAAAACATATATGCAGTTCAAAGATTACATTAATTTAGGGACAACAGAAAAAACGGAACTTTCAGACTTTCATTCAGTTCTGAGGAGAAAATCCTTGGAATGGCACTGTTGAATTTGTGTCTCTGTGTGTGTGGTGGGTGAGAAGTCTGGCATGAGAATCTAGGAAGCATATTGTTCATCTGATTTCTTAGCAGACATCTCCTAATTCATACCAGATTTGAATTACCAACTATGCTAATTCTCTGAGCACTTAAGTATAATCGATCTGATTTTATGAGGGTTTTGCTTTTAATTGATCAAACTGATTTCCCCCCCGAAGATATTTTGGTAAATATGAAGGGAGTATTCTGAAAGACATCCAGTTGTAAACATAACTTAAAAATGTGTGCCAGCAGCATTCTGCAACGTGGAATCAAGTTATCTGCTGATTGAAACTCCTTTGTTTAGCTATGTATATTGAAGTGTAACCAGTTCAATACTTCCTGGTAAATTATTTATAATGATACTTGATTTTGTATGGTGCTCCGTAACCCTCAATGAGAGTGATGGCATCACTATGTCAAAGCTGAATACAACCAATCTATTTTGGGGAGGGGGGGAGAAAAGCAATCTTTGCACAAAAGGTTTTTCCTAAGTGATGTGAAGAAGAAAGTAAAGGGTACATAGGTTGGCTTCCATGCCGTGTCCTTGATCTAATATCTTATTTCACATAGAGAAATTATATCTGGTTGAGGTTTTCCCAAACTGGTTTTAATAAAAAAGTTTTTAAGTTGTTAAAAAAGAAAAAACTTTTTGTCCCATCTCTCATTATGCAAAAATGTCCTAAAAACCTTCTTTATGGACTTATGCAGTATAGGAGATGGAAAAAAGTGATGACAGCACTAAAAAGTCATTTGAAAATGAAGGTACTAAAGATATTCAAAAGATGTTAATGTTGTGCCATAATGCATTTCAGACACTGAATGTTCTAAAAGATGGGGCAACTTCTGTATTCTTGGGGGTCACTCTACATGGCAAATATCACTTTGGTGGCCAGAAAGATATTTTGCTGCACAAACCGCAATAAACTTAGCACTACCCAGCATTACAATCCCCACACTTACGAAGCACATATTCTCAGGTGTGGCAGTGCATGGAAATGTATACTACAGACTTGGGGCATATAAAATCTGAAAGAGACGTGTAACAATATTTCCACTTCTTACAACTTGGGGGAAAAAACATTTCCCTGCTAGTAAAACTGTGGCCCAGCCAGCTTTTTACCATAACATGATTCAAACATAATCAAGCCTTTATAGGGCAGACAAAACTGCTTTGCAGATCAGATTCAGTTCATGATCAGTATCAATTTAAGTAGTCATAATTTAAACAATACAACATGAATAAACTTAGACAAAATATTTACGGAACCTGCTAAACAGGAATCTGCTAAACAAAGTGAAAAAACACAGTTTGTGTCAGTTTGTGGCCAAACCACAAACTGAACTACGAACCAAATCAAACTGGGATGTTTGTTCATGAACCAAAATGGTTCATGTCCCTGCAAACACTGTTGAAAAAGTGTGCAGAAAGCTTGAAAAACAGCTGAGCGGTAAAAGAACTGCACAAGAAAGCCTGAAAAACAGCTGAGCAGTGGGAGGGCAGGCTGCTCCCCACTGCTCAGCTGTTTTTGCAGCTTTCATGGGGAACAGAAAGCAGGGGTTTAAACAGACTCGGAGATGATTTTGGGCTTTCTTCCTTTAAACCACTGCTTTCTGCTCTAGCCATGAATCGCCATGAACTGCTTTAAAAGTCTGTAGAGGTTCATGACAGTAGACCCGTCATGAACTTTGGTTCACAAACCATGAACAGGGCAAAATTCATGACAAATTTTGCTTCATGGTTTGGTTCATGCCCATCCCTAAATTGAAGAATAAGAAGATGATGAGGGAGTAGGACATCATATCCAACAGTTTGGGTATGGTGTACTGTAATAGGCAACTCTGTTCTTTTTAACATTGATTCCTGTATAATTTTACACCAGCTTTGTCCCAGGTCTACAAATCAAATATCTCTTCCATCACCAACATGTCAGGTCCTTTTCACTGTAGGTATTATTGTAGCAGACAAGAGTACCTAGGGACTGATGAAGTGTAGCCAACAGTTCTAATGACTGCTGCCTAGTCCAGTAACCTGTAGAACAACATTCAGTACCGTGTAACAAGTGGATTTTTTATTTGAAAATGGGCTCCATTGGAAAAGACTGTCCAGTTTATACAACACAAAATCATGGCTTATTTTTTACTATGGCTTGATTGTGAAACCTGGATTTAGCTCTGAGATGATCACTCAGATCCTGGTTTACCGCAACAAATGCTTGCTTCATCACATCTACATTTCCTCCCCATCTCCTCTGCAGAGTCCCCACTGGGATCCCAGCTTGTATTGCTGCAGGAGTAGTGCTGTAGAACAAGTTTGACTATGCCTATCTGCATTTGTACATACAAAACTGGCCAATAAACCTACATATTGGTTTCATAACCTGTTTTAGTGGCACATAACTAAACATAGTTTGTGGAGTTAGTTTAATAAGCACAATTTTCATGGCATCTGAACTGAGCCACTGTCTAGAATATTTGGGGGAAGAGGAAGGAGGCAGCATTTAGAACATATTAGGAGCCCTGCTGGATCAGACCAATAGACCATCTAGTCCAGCATCCTATCTCATTATAGAAGATTGTTTCTTGTTCTTATTTTCTGGATATGTAGACATTCTGTGTGCTCTCCAGAGAAACATGTTTCTTCTGGTTAATATGGTGAGCAAAATATGATGTTGCCTGCACAACATTAGCTCTTGACTGAAGTTGCCTGTGAGTAAATATTGGCTAAGTTCACATAGGAAGACAAAAAAAAAAAATCACTTCTGCTCTTCTCAGGAATTAGGTGTGGAGTATATACCCAGCTTTGCTGTGTCTCCATTGTTTACAACAGAGCAAGGAAAGGCCAAAGGTACGGCTTGCAAAAGCTCCTATGTTTCTGGGGAAGCTTGCAGAAAGTATTAATAATACCTGGATATCAGACAAGTAGCATTATGTCCTCAGCACTTCCCTGACATGTAGGAAGTCTAGCAGTTCGTTTCCTTTGGGATGAGTGTATGCCAGAGATGAATGCTGTCTTTACAACACTTTTATTTACAGTTATAAAAAAAACCTATTTTAAGCAAGCACACTGCAGACTGATTTTGCCTCCTCAAAGCTTCAACCCCTCTGCCCACTTGTTCCTTCTGGCCCAGCTACTTTCTAGCCACCAAACATCCAGCCCTCTGTTTCCTTCTGTCACTCCAAATTCAGTACATTATTTCGAGCTGTCATTCTGTGCCTCCTAGAAATCTGTGATAGTGCCACATTCTGAACACTGTAACCATCAAGGATCACTAAGGTTCTTTTGTCACATCTGATTCATATTAGATGACACTTCAGGCAAAGCCATAGAATGAAGCCATTCACTGTTGCAACTCAGCCTAAAACAGAATCTTAGCACCTTTGTACTGAAGTCAAAGGATTTGTTGTGAAGATTTAGAAATATTGATCTTGTCTAGCCTTACTAAATAAAATTCATGCCTAGGAAATCAGTTGGACAGCCTCAGGGCTACATTAACCGCTCTAGGGACTGTTAGAAAAACAGTCTTCCCTGAACTCTGTGACATAACGTTACACAATAATCCAGGCCTACTACAGTGGCTTTTTATTCAGCAACTCCCTGTAGTATTAGCCAAACACTGACATACTCAAGATGCTGAAGGAACTGCCAGGCAGCTTCACTTAGCATTGTGTGCTCCTGAGGAAGGACCATAGATCAATGATAAAGCATTTGTGGTTCTCAGACCTTTTGAAATGGGATCCACTTCTAAACGTACTGTATTTTTCAGGAATCACTTACAAAATAAATTCATGATACTTTTATTCTCCTCAATAAGACACATAAAATATCTCTTCTTCCCCCTCTGTTGCAGCCTCCACAATTTCTCCTGCTTCTCTGCTTCATTCCTTCCATCTCATGTACCTTTCTCTGTTCATTCCTTGTCTGTCATTTTCCTTTCTTTCTTCTGGCAGCCCCCTTTCCCTTGCAACCTTCCCTTCATCCAGCACTGATTTGCCACCACTTTTGCTTAATTTTTCTTTCAACTTTTGTTTTCTGCTTGACCACATCTTCCTCCCAAGTCATCTCTAGATTCAAAATGGAACTGTGGCAACCATTTTGGATCACTTAGGCAACCACAGACACTGGTGATGGTATCATGTGATGGCTGCCTAGGCAATCCAAATTGCCTGTCAAGGTGTCATGAAGTAATGCCACATGTTAAGACTTTTTTATTTATCCCGATCTCTTTTTTAAAAGTTTTTTTAAAACCTAGGGTTCACCCCAAGTTTGTTGAAACATTTCCCCTATTGGTACATGGCCCCATTGTGTGGATATTTTTGTCCACACACTGGGCCCAGATCCAGAATTAAATATATAGTAGTACTGCTGAAAAACTGGCTGCATTTCATGGGCATTTTGCACATTTTGCCAAGGTAAATACATATTAGATTTTGAGCCTTCCCAGACCTCCTGTTCTTGCTCACTTTGTTTCAACTCCTCCATCCAGACCTCACAACACAACTGCAATGAATTGAAACCCAACTTGGGTTCCAACCATCAGTCTGGGAATGACTGATATAGGTCTGAGGTCCAATGGTTATTGTCTCCTATCAAAAAGGATCACAAGTAGCAGTGCTTGGAGAGATCCTTGTCTGAGATCATAGAGAATTGCTACCAGAGTAGACAATAAATGTATAAATGGACCAGTGGTATGGCCCACTGTATGTTACATTGATATGGCACATTCATTATTAAATTGGCTGTTAAACATTTTATAGACGCACACACTTTTCAAAACTGTAAAGTGAATCATACCTCTAAAAAGATAAAACTGTTGAATTATCTGACTTTCATTATAATAAAGCATTTTATCAAAATAATGTCATCAAAATGCATAAAACCATAGTACCATTGAAGCGACATAACACAATTTAGGAGCACAGCTTAACAATAATTTAATCATTGCTATAATTTAATCACTGGTAATTTTAATTGATACATTTTTGCTACCTTTTACAGTGGTCTCAGATTTGGAATACATTTGTAAACCTTTGCCTTCCCATATTTTCCTGCAATTAAAATATACCTAAAACCAGGGCTTTTTTAAAAGAAAAAAGAAAAAGAGGTGCCAGAACTCTCAAGAGGCAAATGAAGTTTTCAATCTGTATACTGAAAACTCCTGAACTTTTAAATATTTTTAAAAGAATTTTGTTGAAGAGGTTTCGGAACTCCATTCCGGCACATTCCCCCAGAAAAAAAAGCCCTGCCTAAACCCAAAATGACCTGGATTCCACAGGTAATTATTTTCTGCTTCTAACAACTATAAATGAAAATTAAATACATGATTAAAAATATAATTTCCCCATTGCATTTTACTACTTGGTTGCTGTATTTATAGGTATCTGCAAACTAAAATTGTAGGCAACCTGCCAGGCATCTGTTGAACTTTCTCATATTGAAATGTAAACTTGGTCAAATTACACCTGTGTCTTAATACTGCATGACAGGTCTGTAAGCAGAAGGAAATTTCCAGTCATAGTTCTGCCCGTCTCCTTGAACATGGAGATAATTGTTGAAAGGTTCATCCACCATCCGGAGGTAGAGCTCCTGCACTGTATAAACTAATTAGGCCTCATTCTCACATGCTCCTTGAGCATACTGATGAGATGGCAGAATGGAATGCATCTCTTTAGACTTTGGGTGGGATTCCAGATTCACATGTTGCTGTGCCTAAGTAACTCCATGCAAATAGAAAACAAACCCAGCAGGGAAAAAGACTCTCTCCCTCTCTTTGCTTGGTGGGAGATTGGGGGAAATTAGCTTTTGGATTAGCTTTTGGAGCACAAAGATCTGTTAAAATATTAAAATTGTATTTGGGTAGCATTCATTACCTCAATCCTAATTCAAAATTCCTATTGTCACCCAGCATGTAGTAGCAGACGTGAATGCTCCACAGTATACAAACTTAAAACACAAGTGTCCAAGAGCTGGGGGATCCCTGGAATTACCTTGATGCTTTCAGCAGGTGAAGGAGAAGTCATGGAGGCAATCCTGGAGAAGAGCCATTCCTCAATGGCAGAGCATCTGCTTGGCCTATGGAAGGTACCAGGTTCAATCTCTGCCATCCCTGGTTAAAATGATCATGTAACAGGGACTGTGAAAGACCTCTCCCTGAGACTTTGGAGAGCCATTGCTAGTCTAAGTAGTCAGTACTGACTTTGATAGTATAAGACAGCTTCATGTGTTCTTTTAACAGCAAAAATTATTGGTGGCATCCTAAAGTGGCTCTGGTTCAGGTGAAGGCCAGAACATGATAGCTGAAATGGTCAGCACAGCTCTCAACCTCTCACAAAGTGATAGATACTGTCAGGAGGTTGGCATTCATCACAGAACATGAGTGGCTGCCACACTACCTTTAAAAGGGCCCAAGAGCAGGCTGATGAGGAGGAGGCTGGCATCCATCCAGGCTATGGAAAATAGAGTTGGGGAGAGGAGGACCAAAATGGTGGCAGCCCTATCCTCTCTTAGTTCTGAACCCACTCCCAGTTCCAACAGCAGGGATTCTGTGTGAGTGGAACAATAAAAGGGCAGGCCATAGTGACAACCCTCCCCCCACAAGATTTTAGAAAATGAACTTAAACTGTATAGGGAAAGCAGCTCTTATTTATTCATCACTAATATTCTTGGTATTTGGGAATTATTTTTCCAGTTTTAGCACCTCTCTCTGTGGTGAGATATATGTTTTCCAATGAAAACACATTGTTTGGGCAACCTATTGGCAACATTAACACATCAGTCCAATGGTTCCTTGGATCATTTTTATTCTTACCCTAATACATGACAGTGGCATGGGTTAAAGAGCGACCCAATAGATTTCTAGCATTTTTCAATGCTTTTCCATTCAAAGAAAGAAAACTAAGTGATAGATGGCTATACTGTGAGGACATTGCTTCTTATTGTGCAGGTGACCGTGTCTTAAAAGTTGTTGATAATGTTGTTGAGTCACTCCCCTAAGCATTCTGCCAAAAAGTACAAGTGATGTAGGATTGTTACCCAAATTATTTTCAAAGAAAGATATACATATTCCAGTCCAGTCATACTTTTTATTGGCATACAGACATAGTGCAAAATAAGAAATATTGTGTATTTATTTTGTTTAAATCACACCTCTTTTTATTTTAATCTAAGACAACTAACAAAAAAAGTTACAAACTAGACAAAACAGACTCCTGGTAGCGCTCAGCTGTATCTTGATCTCTCCTGCAGGGTGGCTGCTAGTGAAAGGCAGCAGTGGGTGGGCCAGGCAGGTCCTCTCTTTCTGCTTAGGTGCAAAATGGTTCTGGTTAACAGAGTCTGAGTGAGATGGATCCAGTGTCATGCAAGACCCATGGCATTGGGTTGCCAGACATCAGCCAGGCATAGGGTTGCCAGACAGGCTAATGAATAAGGTTGCCAGGCTGGGACTGGGGTGTTTGTGCCTTCAGTGATGGTGTTGGAATTAGAGAATGCTGACATTACTTCTGGGGTGTTTGCCCAAAGCGATGTCATGCTGTTACTGAAAACATTTTAATTTCCCCCCCTCCTACTGGCTGCTGGAGTGCTGGCAGACAATGGCCATGCCCCCAGTGGGAATGTGTCAATCCAACTATGTGTTCTCCCTCTCCAAAATGGCTGCTGTCAACAAGAAATAATTAGGTTTAAAAGGGAAAAAACACTGTTGAAATAATCTTAAAGAATTGGCAAAAAAAATCCTTAAAAAGTGAGCATATGTTTTTTCTTTTTAGTTTAGACCTGAGCTTGCTTAGGAGATTCATGGTGCCCTCAGACAACCATGGACCTAGAATGGTGTAACTTTGCTTAGGGTTGCAATGGAGATCCAATATCCAGATTTTGAAATGCAACCTGTATTGTCCTCTTCATTCTTATTACATTTACTTTAAATTATCTATTTTATACATAGTGATAAGTCAAATGAAACACATTTGTAGGGGGAAAACTGCCAATGCTTTCACAAATAAAAAGAGCAAGACTCAACAGAACTGAATTAAAGGCCTTTGCCTCCCTCCACATTGCAGTGGGAACAATTTAATCTATGCAGGCTGCCTTCAGCACTAGTCAGTATTGTTGATAAGTCTGAATAGTCACAGCTTGAATTTGCAAGATGCCAAAGGCTGTGAAAATATACCTTCCCCCAGGGAATGTAGACAAGTGTGACTGAATGAAAAGCCCTAGAATTTGCCTTTCACAGAACTTCCTGTTCAGTGTCCAAAAGGTTTCCTGCTTGCTTTGCATGCAGACATATAAATCCAGTCTAGCTGAATTCAAGGTATATAAAATGCAAGCAGTTATGCTGTGTTCAGAATGTGATGGGTGGGATCTTGGCAGACTTAACCCGTCACAATCAATCAAAGCCTGAACAGGCTCCTTTCCAGGTGGCACAAACAAGTCCTGTTTGGAACTGGAATTCTCTTTTGGCACTGGGGCTATATGAATGAGAAACTATTGTTATTTATTGTTTGGTCATTTAAAAAAAGAAAAAGAAAGCCTCCTGTGAATGTCCTTCCATGGTGAGAACAATTTGACGGTTTTATGCAAGACCCACATGCATTTGATTCTGCATAAAAGAGGAATGGAACAGAAATGGCTGGGAGAAAATATAAGACCAAAATGAATGTCAACAGCCTAAAGCTTTAAGAAAACATGATATTCAGGCAAATTTATACTTTTTACCCCAACATGCTACTTGATGTTTATCTTCCAAAGGAAAATACTGGGATCTGAGAGATGACAGGACAGTTCAAGCTATAGTCAATAACATTTCTACAGATAACAGGTATAACTGAGTAAGTGTAGGTACCATTACTTTTGATGGGGAAGTTAATGTGCTTAACTCTGTGCTAGTGAAAAGCTGCCACAAAAGGGAGAAGATGAATCTTTGGGGATCACATCGTATCTATGCACAGAACAACTAATTGGTATAGTGGTTACTGTAGGTGGGCTGGGATGCTTGGGTTCAAATCCTCACTCTGTCATTAAGCTCATTGTCTCTCAGCCTAATCTTCCTCAAAGGGTTGTTGTGAAAGTAAAAAGGAGGGGGAAATCATGCATGCCATCCTGGGCTCCTTGGAGGAAGGCCTATATACAAATGTAATAGGTAGTACACAAGCCAAACCAAAGGAACAAAGTGACTAAAATTAACCCCAAGCCTATTCTAACACTTTGTACTAAACTTGAAATAAGTGAGATGACAGGGAAAACTGGCATGCATAAGACACACTGTTATCTGTCATCATAGTTTCCTCTTGTTTTTAATTTATAAGGAGTATACAAAAGACTTTTTTAAAGTTCAGAACACAACCAAAGAAAAACTGACATTAATTTTCCCCCAAAAAAATCTAAAATCACCTAAATACAATTCCTTTTCCTTTTCCTAAATTAATGTAGGTGTCTGAATATCAGCTAGCAACTCTTGTCAATCATAGTCACATTTTCCTTACCATTAGATTGTTCTGATTTGTGCTTATGAAAAGCCTTTTGTAGAAAGCACCACTAAAGCACTGGTGACACACACATACTACAAACATTAATTGCTGTTCTAAGTTTTTTGTAATGTAAATATGGACATTCTGGTGACAAATACTGATTTGTTAAATGGGAAAAACAATAACAAGGAAACTTTTCTTTTACTTAATTAGAAACACAAGAAATTTATTGAAGTCTAATGTGGTCTCCCAGATAGAATCTTGGATTTGGAGGCTGGTTCTACACCTCCCTAGCTGTGGAACTTAACAGGTAACATTGGGCAAGTCATTACTTCCTCTGCTGTTAATGTTTTCATTTTACGGATTTGTCTGGGATAGCTACTTATTTTTTGTAGGGATTGTGAAGACATTTGAGATTTGTGGTTATTTATTTATTTATTTATTTATTTATTTATTTATTTAGGTGTGGCTTGGGAAGAAGTTCAAGACAAAAGCTAAATGGACTTTGCATATGAATGGCATTTCTAGATTATAGAAACATACTAGTCATAGGTGAGATTCTTGTGTCTCACTTCAGGACGGGTTTTAATTCAGAGAAGGCCTGTATTAGCTCAATGTAATAGTTCACCCCATTCCAAGTTCTGGGTGTTCTCGTCCTCCTGATGAACTTGGAATATGATGTGGCCACTTTCAGTTCCCCTCTTTGAATTTCCTATCTTGCTCCAAAATATTCTGTTGAAGGCCCTAGGAGCAGCCCTATCCTACATATCTCACTGCAGCTATAAGGTAGTTCTTCAGGCAAGGGAATGACACAAAGACAATAGAATGGAACTGAGGTCATTTAGAAAAAGAGCTTCTAAATGTGGATTTCTGAAACAGGGAAAGGTGTTAATCTCTAACCACCATGGTAAATGACACTTTATCTTTGCTTTCTGATTAGGTCATCATTATTGGACAGTTTAATAGTTCTCATTTTGCTACTCTTGATGTTTTGCTACTCTTTGCAGAAGAGCTAAACTGCTCGCAAGGGCTGTACACTTGAGAAGAGGCAATGTTTCTTCATAGCTGAAGCAACTATGCTGATGCTCCTTTATATGAGCTGTACATTAAAATTAATACCATGCCCAGCATCACTGTTTTTATTTGTATTGGGATGCACATGAATGCAAATTTTATTAGTCTACACTGCATTACTGTCAGCAGAATGTAGGGAATATTGGCCCAATTGCTTCACCACTAGAGAAAAGGATCCCTTTTCCTCTGTCTTCAAGCAGCAGCAGGTTTCAGGGAAAATGGCTGGAAACAGATATGAAAAAAATGAGTGAAACAGTGTAAAGTGGTGGGGGGAAATTGCAAATATTTTCACCCCTCCCCACACAATAAGGCACTTTCACCACTAAATTAAATCAGAACTCAATGCTTGGATAGATTCTCAATTACTGCTTATTTTATTACATTAGTATTTGCCCCCCCTTAACTTCTTTGGTAGAAGGTGCAAAACTCTACCTGGATTCTGTTTCATTGGGATGAGAAGTTTCAATCAAATTACTCTGCAATTGAAGGAAGGAAGGAAGGAAGGAAGGAAGGAAGGAAGGAAGGAAGGAAGGAAGGAAGGAAGGAAGGAAGGAAAGAAGGAAAGAAGGAAAGAAGGAAAGAAGGAAAGAAGGAAGGAAGGAAGGAAGGAAGGAAGGAAGGAAGGAAGGAAAGAAAGAAAGAAAGAAAGAAAGAAAGAAAGAAAGAAAGAAAGAAAGAAAGAAAGAAAGAAAGAAAGAAAGAAAGAAAGAAATGTATCATCAGTCAATTTGGCTCACTTTGTCTTGTGGGGCTCCAACCTAACAACTTCCAAAAACCAAATGGGATATGATGTAGCTCAAAGCCAACACTTCTGCTAAAGAAACTCTTTCCTGAAACCCTGTCCGAAGCAGTTTGTAACCAAGATCCTTTGCTGGTCATCTGGAAAATCATTAATGGAGAAAGGGACAGGTATAGGGAGAATCTGTTTTCCTACACTTCCTAAGTTATTTAATTTCTAGGGACTTTATTCCATGGCCTTTAAAAACTTGTTAATGATTTGTAATTTGGAATGTGATCTTGGTGGTTACTTATGCCCTATATCTTTTTTCCAGTTGTATATTCAGCATCTGGAATCCATACAGAAATTTTATTAATTTCTATTGAGTGAAAACGTTATCAGATAAGAACCAAAAAAACAGTCTGATTGCAAGACCAGGAAGACTCATTTGGCAGTTCTGAGAAAAGGACAAGAAACTCATATTTCATGTCCTCAGGGACCTAAGTATCTATCATCCACTGCCACGTGCTCTCAAACCTTATTCTCTGTCTGGGCCTCCAGGGACAAACATACAAATTAGTGGTTATTACTGGCCTCTTCCTGTAGCTTGGAGCCCATTTGGTTTGTTAGGAAGAGAAGAAATCTGAAAAAGGAGAATAAAGAATATTCTCTCAAAGATGTGCACAGCCTTTTAAAATTTCCATTAGAAGGGAGGGAAGTCTTTGTGGTTTCTCATGCCTCCTGTTTGTTCTTAAGGACCTCCTTGAAGTGAGGCCCATGCAAGCAACACAAACAAAGCATCAAGAATAGCAACAACAAGGGAAGTAAAACTGAAAAGAAACATCCGCTGCAGAACCAATTACTCTAATTGTGGCTCCAGCACAAGTTTTTGAACAATGGCTGCAAAGCAATGGAACTGAGGTTTCATTTAGCAATCATTGCTAGTAGCCATTGATGAACCTCGATGAACTTGTCAAATACCAAAAACAAAACAAAAATAGAACTAGTAGATATGACAAACATCTTGTGTGTGAAGAACTATTGTTTTGTATGTCCGGAATCTACTGCTCATTAACTTTATTGCTTGCCAGTTGATGGAGATAATTTATGCTTTCCTATGTACCCCTTCTGCTGATTAAGTACTGAAATGTTAAGCACTAGTTCTGCATCAGCTGAAAAATCCATTTTATTCTTTATTGATGATCCCGTTGTCAGTGATTAATTGAAGAGAACCGTTTCATAGCACCTATTTTGCATAGTAAATAACATCTTAAAAGGAAAGTATAATCCTACTCTGCTTCATTCATACATCATGTTAATGTTTATGCTTTATTTCAGCTCTGTTTTAGACTTCTGCAGTTCACATCCTTTAGCATTGTTTATTGGATGTCTCATCATGTTGATTGTATTGACTTACACTGTGGAGTCTGCCTTGAGTCTCAGTGAGAAAGGCAGACTATAAATAAGTAAATATAAAAGGTAATCTTCTAGGGAATAGCAAGGTCATGCAATGAAAAGGTCTTTCATATGCACAGAAAACTGTATTTTTAATTTTAGGACATTGTTCTCTTTTCTCATGAGTACTTTTTTGGTCATGATGTGCATATTTTGCTCCTGGATATTGTTCAGGATATCCAATATCCTGGATATTGTTCATTTCCTCCCTACCTTCCATAATAAATTGTGCATACAATTACTTCTTTACACAGATCACTGTTTAGTTACCTTTTCAATTATGTTGAGAAAGAAGAAGAAGAAGAGATTGGATTTATACCCCGCCCTTCACTACCCAAAG